>NC_035443.2:14182022-14276059 GCF_002127325.2 Helianthus annuus
AAAAACTTTTTTCAAACAAAAAAAATACATGGCCAATATATCCACATCGACGTATCAAAAAAATACAAAGCTTCAAATGCATGCATTATAAACAAACACCACATAACACACAAAATTCAATTTTGAAATCATCAAAGCTTTTTCTACTCAATCCTTCTTCAACTTTCATTCTGATTAAATCAAACAAAATGATTAGCAAAACTTTGAATCCGGAAGAAAGGAAAACATAAGTACCCAAGACTTTGTAACCCATTATTGTAGGACAGGACCCAAACAAAAACCCAAAATTCAATTTACCAAAAATTAAAAGAAAACACAGTGTAATAAACTGAAATCAAGAAAACAACAACCTCGACACATACCTAGACAGGAATCCTCAATGCATAATCACCGATCGAAGACAACAAACACCAGCGTCAAACCTAATCAAGACAAAAAATATATACGAATAAGCAATTACCAATGAAGAAGAAACAAAATGTATGCATAAGTTTAGAAACAACCTACAAAACCAAAAACCTCGCAAAAAGTAAGCAGATCGAAACTTAAACATCTTATGTACGGTGAAATCACCGCCCTTGACCTAGTATTCGTAGTGGTCCACTTCTAGTCCGGCACCTATTCTAACCTATGAATTGGTAACACCTATATCTTTATGCCCCCGTCCACTAACATTACTTTAATCATCACCATTACAAAATGAAAATAACCAAACAACATACCCATAACAACATAGAAATGGTCAACTGAACCTGCAAACTGGACTTCATGAAATAACTTGAACTGTGCTTAAAATAAAATTTCATATCGCCTCGTCACACACTTTTCCCCGTCTATTTGTTGGTGTCATTTTAACCATGGAGCCATTCATTTAATCTTAGACGACACCATTGGAACCTTACTAATTAAATACTAATACTATTATTGAATATTAATACTATATGTAGCTAACTCCATTGTTGGTGATAACTGAATTTCATCACCATTGTGAACCACTCATAACAGCAAACTAAATTACCTCAATGTGTCGTGGAACAACTTGAATCAAACCCTACCTAATTAATTTGGCTCACATCTGCAAATTTCAGTTACAATAACCTATTGCATACCTGAAAGTGTACAATATTCCTTATTCAAGGCAAGTTTCTTTGAGAATAACCCTAATCTTTGTTACAGTTTCTGAATCATCATCGTTGACATCCACCACGAAACCCTAGCCATCGAGACAAAAGACTATGATAAACACACTTGCTTATAAACCGATCGATTGCAAAACCCATAAACTCAGAAAAAGAAGGCACGACGGAGGCGCCGAGACCAAACTCTTCCGACATACCTTCTTATAAACATAACTGCTTATGAAACCTCAATAAACATGCTCATCTGCGGAGGGACGTCGAAGACGCTGGGGCCAGACTCTTCCGTCAGCGAGTGGAACACCGGAGAAATAAGAGCACCACCATCGTGTTAGCCTTATTCGTTGGAGCAGAAAAGCGGACCCACCTTCACCATCTACATCGCCATTCTCTTTCACTGTCAATAATTAATAGCTATAGATTTACACGAATTGTGATCAGAGATGATATAATAAAAAGATATCATAACATGGAGGGATTAACTTACAAAGGATTTGTTGAAATTAGGGTTTTGTTTGATGAAAGAGGCGAAGGCTGTTGTAGATCTAGGGATCTGCTGCAAATTTGTGGTATGGTGCCAGAGCAGAACATGAAAGAAAAGTGACAAAGAAAGCCAGGTTAAGACACGTAAGTGGTCACGTCCTGCAGAGCAACAACGTGGCAGGGCAGAAAGAAAATACAACCAACATACCCACATGTACACTTCACATATGCACAAAACATACTTTAAGCATGAAGTACACCTAGTTATTGCACAAATGTGTTTCAAAATTATAATATATAATATATAAATAATAGGATAGAAGAGTTGTATTGTAGTTAACCCTTTTGTTTTAATCGAAACAGCAAGTTGCATTCTCTTGCATATTTACAAACATATACAGAGTGTTAAGTGTGGAGTGGGGCCTGTAACCAACACTGATGGCATAGTTTAAGTTGACTCGTAGGTTTGTGAATCTAATAATGAAAGAACGGGGGATCTTTTAGAGAAAGAGATGATTAAGGAGGCATTTGGAAAAGAAAGAAGAATAGAGTTTAGAAAATAAGAAAAGGAATGGGGAGAATACCTAATTGTTGTGTACTTAACTACTATTTGAGAATTGCTACTACTTTATGACAATTAAGCACAGGTTTAATTTATTTATTTAATTAATTTTTAGAAGGGAAACTCACACGCACATCTAATCTATGAGTTTTTTTCCCAAAATGGTGTTTAGGGAAAAACTATTTACCATTTTGATGTTCTCTAAAAACTATTTACCAAAATAGTATTTTCATTGCTTTTTATTAACTTTTTCATAGTTTCATTTATTTATTGGATTAAAGAAAAAGGCCCAATTCCTTGGTTTCGGTTGGTTCATATTTTTTTTACTTTTTATTCAATTAATCCAATATATATATATATATATATATACACACTATTTTCCATCAACACTGTTTTTTATCTTCATTTTTTTCTTTGCAATTCATAATATTTCATTTTCTTTTTCAATTATTATATTTCATTTTCCGGATCAATTTACTGTGACAATTTTTTTTTTATTTCATCAAGGGACACATTTTTTTAATACATGTATTATATTTTTTTAAATACATGTATTATAAGAATAATTTTTAAAATACGGTAGCATTTTTTTGGGCACATGATGTAATCTTTATTTTTAATTAATCAACGAAAATAAACAACTAAATTAGTTGTAAAAATATTTTTTTTCTATTTAATGGAAACATATAATAAATACCAACACATTTCCTATTTTAAAGCCTTCAAACTTGTACAAACAATGCATTAATGCATTATAATAATCGAAAAAGAAGGCCTTTAATTTTTACAACTTCAAACTTGTACACATTTCCTATTTTGGCTTTCCTTTTGAAAGCAAAAGTCCTTTGCGAAAGCTAGAAGTCAGGTTTTTGGTACTTATTTTTTCTAAAAGGACTTTTGGAAAAGTTGAAAATAAGTTAAGCCAAACATGCCCTTACTCCTTATTAAAAAAATATAATACATGTATTAAAAAAATGTGTCCCTTGATGAAATAAAAAAAATGTCACAGTACGTTGATCCGGAAAATGAAATATACTAATCGAAAAAGAAAATGAAATATTATGAATTGCAAAGAAAAAAAATAAAGATAAAAACAGTGTTGATGGAAAATAGTATATATATATATATATATATATATATATATATATATATATATATATATATATATATATTGGATTAATTGAATAAAAAGTAAAAAATATGAACCAACGGAAACCAGGAGCGGATTGGGCCTTTTTCTTTAATCCAATAAATAAATGAAACTATGAAAAAGTTAATAAATAGTAACGAAAACACTATTTTGGTAAATAGTTTTTAAAGAACACCAAAATGGTAAATAGTTTTTTCCTAAACACCATTTTAGGAAAAAAAAAAAAAAAACCTCTCTAATCTATTTATAAATCTAATCTAGACCTAAATTTAGTAAGACTTGAACCCACAACCTCAAAGAAAAAACGCATAACTTACATATCAAGATATGATTAGCCTAAACATATTAAGTATACATTGCTATCAATACTTTAGACTAATCAAAATTTGACGTTAAAGGATTGAGACGGTTACAAAACCTAAGAGTCATGATGTATGATAAATTGCCTGTATTTTTAGGCTCCAAAATTTTCAAGCCAACGTGGACAAACTCCGTTATCTTGAAGATTCCATCACACGATCCACTTACCTTTAAAATATACAAAAAGTACTATGACGATAAGTTGCTCGTAATTCCCATTTAAATTAGCCAAGTTGATTTTCTATGCAATTTGGCCCATAATTCTCATTTAATTACCCAAGTTGGTTTTCTACGCATTTTGATTCTAAAACGTGACCAAATAACTAAAAGGTACATAGGTTTATTAGGGTGGAGGGTATAGTCAATCACCCTAGAGTGTTTGATGTAAGATTAAATATATTTATTCTATATTCAATCTAGTAGCCATTATAATCATTTACATTATATGAATCAAAATATATAACAATCCTATTAAATAATTAGTTGGTAATTGTTGATGGGCCTAATTACCCTTATTAACTAATTAGGGTTTCCTCCTGGGTGCATATATAAGGAGAATAATATGGAGGTTAAGGGGTTAGACAATTTCACAAACCCTAATAGCACATAACATCAATCTCGCCTCCCTCTCCATAACCGATTCCCTTGTCGGTTTCTTATCATCACCATCATTAGATTGCACCCTAAGGAGGAACCAGACCAAGATGACAATCATGTCAAAACTCATTGCTGTGTCTCCATCTGGATTCTCTGTTGGCCTGTACTGCTGCAATCAGGTATGTTTTTATGTTTTCCTTTATGTCTAAACAGAACTGATAAACATGTGGTATCAGAGCATATGTTGATTAATCAGTTCTGTTTTCGTATCCATTAATTATGGGATTGAAATCTGGAAAACGAAATTTTGAAAGCCTAATTAAATTCATAGCCGGTTTCGAGTCACATAACCCGAGTCCACTGTTTCGGGGAAAAAGAATGTTTTTTTTAATGACTCGGAATCATAATGGTAAATCTTAACTGTCTGAAATCTGTATAAAACTCTTAAAAAAATTCAGGTTTCGGGTTCCAGAATTATTATTTTATTTATTAGGGTTCTTCATGTTCTTAGTGAAATTCGAATAAATTCCCTTATTTTGGAATGAATTAAGGATTAGAAGGTGTTTTTCCTGTATTTGATTAATTTTTATCCCTTAAGATTTCGAAAAATCTGTTAATGTTATTAGATATAATTTTCGAAATTATTGGATAAATATAAAATATCTTTTAAAGCAGGAAATAAAATATACCAAATCCCTTAAAATTCGAATTTCAAACTTATCACACTAACAGCTGTTAACAGGAGTTTCGAGATCATTTGTTTAACGACTCGAGACCATAAGGTCTCTACTCGAGACCATAAGGACTCTACTCGAAATCATAAGTGTTCTCAAATGTTTATAACTCGAGACAACGATTTCGACTCGAGATCATAAGGTCTCGACTCGAGACCACTGAGGTTTCGACTAAGGGCTTAAATCTGTACAAATCGAGACAAAGGTCTCGACTCGAGACCATAAAGGTCACAACTCGAGACCATGGTTGCGACTCGAGACCTAATAAGGAGTCGAGATCTCATAATTCACAGCAGTCGAGACCATGATTACGACTCGAGACACTGAGGTTGTGACTCGAGACCATTAATGAGTCGAGACCTCATAATGTTATAAGCTGAGTCGAGACTTGACTCGAGATTTCACTCGAGACCTCATAACTGACTCGAGATCTCACTCGAAACCTCATTATTTTAGGTTGTTTAATGTGAACTAACAGGTGGTTTGCTATTAAATGATTGGTTTTTGTAATTACTTACTTAATTAATGAGGATCAAATAATGTTTTACAAAACCAAAATGGCTTAACTTGAATGAGCTTCTGATGTATCACTTCTGGCCAAAGCTGATTTGATGCATCTACTTATCGTTCAAGTATTACGAAAGCTATGTTAAGTGTGCATCATAAAAATGAATGTCTTAATATCTGGCCAAAGCTGATTTAATTCCTTCATAGATAGCATACTTAACAAGTGCATAACTAAAGTGATTGTCTCAATTTCTGGCCAAAGCTGATTTGTTACAACCACTTTGCACACATGCTTAAATGATTACACTTCTGGCCAAAGGCCAAAGCTATTTTGTCTTCGTTTAAGTAGAACTTTAAGTAGTCTATTATTTTGATGTTAGTAATAGACATATCACAACCTCTTCACATAATGATCCTTATATTAATGGTCCTCAATTAATTTTTGTGATCATTTTGTCTGCCTTATTCTTAGTACCCATAATTTTACTCACTATAATTTTCTTCTATAAATCTACATCTCATCCACTCTAATTCCTAAATCTAATATGTTTTGCTTAAAGTTTCTATAAGAATTAGCTCTTAAATTAAATCCTTGATTATCTCTTAAGACATGATGATCATATTGCTCTCTTCTGATAAAGCACTACAGAAGAAAAGTAGAGCATGATGAATAGGACAAATCAAACATGATGTCTCTTATGATAATCAAGAACTATGTAACATAAGTGCTGTCACTAAAAGGTTATTCCAGATTAGGTCTTTCCTAAGACTAATCTATAATTGTGGAAAAATCACTAGAACTCCTAAGATGCATGCCTTCATTTAAAATTATAAATTATAAAGCTAAGTGGTATATGTGAATACATAACAATGTACAATACCATGACCCATAAAGTTAAGGGCTTACGCACGGAAATAAGTACATTTTTCCAATACATTACATACTAAGATTTTCACTTATACAATTTGATGCCTTATAAATGAACTATAACACTCAAAAGTACCAAAGTATAATGAGTGTGTTAATAAGCAACATATGTACATAGAAATAAATGTTTGAAATTGGAAAATAAGATGTTATTCATCTTACAGCCACTAAAACCTTAAGAGAGGATTGTTCTAAGGTCCATAGACAAATTACATGTGCTAATCCCAACGTTAAGGTTCTTCAAGGGAAAATCTCACTGCATAATTATGTCATTAGACTAGGCATAAGCAACGGGACTATCCATTATTCTAAAGAACAGTTGGATAAATTAATTAGATAGTAACTTACTAATGATATTTAAGTCTGATAATTCTTTAATATTCCTATTAACACATGATTAGTTGACTCTAGTTTTAAAAGTTACCTTACCAGAAGTCAACAAATAACTAACATGAGAGTTAGTGACAAAATTAATTGTTAAGGCTATAAGAACCATAATAAGCAGTCTTCTAACAACGCCTTTCGATACCTTATATATTCTGAAGATTAATCAGAATATAGTATCATGATTAAGCAATGTTATGAAGGTTGTGAGGTTTGCATAGTCAACATAAAATCACACTTATCTTAAACTCTCCTCTTATTTGTTCTAAATATCTGGATAGAAACATTACTAAGATGAAACTAGATGATACCTTACTTTTTCACAACTTTTGTCATCATGCAAATGAGAATTTGACAAAAGGAAAATGAGACTTATAAATTTCATCCATTATAACCAAAATTCATGAGAAATCATAACATGGTTAATGAGGATGATTTTTTCATCTAATCTCATTTTAAGTGATTTTAAATCATGACGTTAAAGCCCTAAAATATGACTTGGCTTAAGGAATAAGTATGGGTCCATCATAAGTCATTCATTGACATTCGTGGAACTTATTCCAAATGGAATATTCAGACATAATTCATTTATCATTTAACAGACTATCAACTTGTATCTAAATTTTGTCACATATGGCCCACTGTCTTAGAAGAACTCTATTCATATATGTACTTAATAAGATTTCTATTAGATATGTCCCTAAAGTTTCTTATTATATCTGGACATTAAAGAAATCAAATAAAGTCTAACGTATATGTGATAGGTTCCCACGTCACGTAGCTCATTGAAACTTCTCTTGTAGCATTCTAGAGATATTAAAAATCAGTGGGAGCATTAAGTGTCTTAATAATAACTTGCAATAGTTGAAAGAGGTAGGGGAGTGAAAATTTTACATTACCTAAATCTGCACCTCTTGTACAAGACACTGCTCCATCATGACACTGTTCTATCAATACTTGTCTCCTTAAACTCTAATGCTACTCTTACAAAAGGTTCATTGTTGCTTAATTGTGGGCACACTTAGATTTCTTACCTAAACTAACATAATCCTCAACAAGAGAAATCACAACAACTAACGTCATTAATTTGTTTTCTCTATTAGAATTTGTTGGTCGTTAAATATTGACCCTGAGCATGCTGAGTTCCTAAAGATTTCTAAGGTCAGTGGGAGCAGTCAAAGTCCTTATCATGACTTGCAAGGAATACAAGAGGCCGAGGGAAGAGTGTCATTGAATTTCACTCCGAATTTAACTCCGATTACACCTCTTGTACACCATATTGCACCAACTCTTACAAACTTAGAATGAAAATGATAACAACCTAACCAAGAGCTAATCCATAAAACTGAAACTTCTAATGAACCCAATAATCAACTCAGGGGGTCATCTAGGTTTAAAAGCCTACTAACTTTGATGATTACATAACCTCCCTAATGAAGTTGAAATGGATTTTTGGAAATGTTTAATGATCTTGTCTCTTAAAATCAAGCCATTAGCGTAAATCAATCATCTGAATGGAATATGTGTTCGTGTAACGTTTGGGATTTGATTGAATTACCTAAGAGTGTTCGTAACTAAACCAAATCCTGATACAAACGTTAAGACACTAAGAAGTATGATTGATTGTCAAAGGTTATACTTAGGAAGAGATAAATTATCAAAGATTTCTTTGTGGATCATCACTGTTCTAGTAGCTTATAATGGTTTAAAGCTACATTAGATGAACATTAAAAACAATTTTCCCTAACAAATGGCTGACACATTTACATGTTCATTAGATAACAACCTAAAGTTTCAAACTGAAGGTTAAAAACACTTTATTTGTAAGCCAATAATATCCATGTATGGGTTAATGCAAACATCATAATGTGATGAAAAGCTAATGTAATTATTTTCATCAAGAATCAAGTGGACCTACCTCAAAATGAGTGGGAGCAACTAAGATAAACTTGCCTATATAGATGATATTCTTTTGACAAGTATATGTTACATAAGTCAAAGCATTGTTAACACAAACTTTGATATAATAGATCTCAGAGATGTCTCTTATGTAATAGATATCATAACGTACCGAGATAGACCCAATAGGACATTAGTTTCGTTCCATAAGTTTAACATTAAATGGGTCCTTACATATGTAACAAAATACTGCTCTCCTTTAGAGGATAATAGGATAAATGAAATTATTTCCATATGCTTCACTAATTGGAAGCCTTATGTAAGTTTAAGTCTACACTCGTTTAGATATTACTCACATTGCAACACACTAGATATGTCTAGATTAATTTGTAGCATCTAATGGGGTATTACAATATCTTTAAAAGAAACGAGAGACTACAATTTAAAGAAGAAGTGAGAATTAAAACCGGTTTATTACTCTAACTTTGTGATATTCAAAGATTATAAAATGTAATTTCTGGTATATCTTTATGTCAGCAGACAAAAGCTATCTCATGGAGGAGTCATAATGGACTGATATCAACAACCTAAGTTATAACGATATAATATAATCACTAAATGTTGTTCGAAATTTATCAGTGGACTCATAAGTTTATTAACTCCATATAATTAATGTTTTGAAGAATTAGTGTGATAAAGTCAGCTACCATGACTCCTTGAACAGTAACAGTTCAAGAGGTGCTGCATTAAATTTTGATACCCAATTAATTATTCGTTTATGAACGAATTGAGGAAACTAAGTTTTGTATCGAATACATTCATGATATGCTTAAGGATCCTATAACTGAAGGGCTATTACCCATAAGTCTTGTTAGGAGAGCTCATAGACGGGAATTAATTAATGGCCGTGCGCAATTGCATATCGTACTATGAATGACTAAGTATTAGTTAATTTTCCTCATCAGTTTGATTTTGTATGTCTCTAAGAATATGTCAAGTCGGCATAATGGCATATAGACAAATAAAGTTACAAATCAAACAAAGGGCTTATGCGTATTTTGATCATAACGATTAGGTTTTAAATTAAGGCTATAGTATGATTAATGGGGGTCCTAAGTCGCATAATGATTCAACGGCTGTATTTCTCTGCTATAGTACTTGTTTAAGGCTAAAATGAGTGTTAACTCCTGATCAGGCTTATCTAACGTTCATAGTAAATGATTACTCGGCTAAGTGGGATAATGTAAGATTAAATATATTTATTCTATATTTAATCTAGTAGCCATTATAATCATTTACATTATATGGATCAAAATATATAACAATCCTATTAAATAATTAGTTGGTAATTGTTGATGGGCCTAATTACCCTTATTAACTAATTAGGGTTTCCTCCTGGGTGCATATATAAGGAGAATAATGTGGAGGTTAAGGGGTTAGACAATTTCACAAACCCTAATAGCACATAACATCAATCTCGTCTCCCTCTCCATAACCGATTCCCTTGTCGGTTTCTTATCATCACCATCATTAGATTGCACCCTAAGGAGGAACCAGACCAAGATGACAATCATGTCAAAACTCATTGTTGTGTCTCCATTTGGATTCTCTGTTGGCCTGTGCTGCTGCAATCAGGTATGTTTTCATGTTTTCCTTTATGTATAAACAGAACTGATAAACATTTGAGTGAAATCCTACCCAATAATATTATGCCATGTCAATTCCCTATTCCACTCCTCATTTTGCACTCAATCAGGGGTTATCGTCAATCACCCTACGATGTTTGAGTAGGTTTAAAAAAATTGTGATTGGTTAAAAAGGGTTGGGACCCACCATTTTCTCAATCACTCTCTCTCCCCCATTTTCGGTAAACACTCACCGAATTCTCCACCCTCTCTCCAACTCACCGAACACCCTCAAACAGTCGGCATAGTCACCGATCGGTGACTTATACTACCCGCACAACTCCCCGCACTCTATACCCTCTACCCTTAAAACAATATCTTGAAACTTTGTCATTATTTCTTGACTTTATCGCTTATAAAAAACTGTTAGACCATGTGTAGTGGGGTATTATAGGGCATTATAAGGCATTATAGGGCAAAAAAAACGCCCCCTTCCCCATTACATAGGGCATTATAGGGCATTATTTTTGAAAAAAAAAATGGTGAGGCATTATATATAAAACGCCTAACATGATTTGTGGAATGGTTGACTGGGTTCAACCCACCAATGATTAATTTAGAGAATCTTCAACCCAAAAGATTAGTTTTGAACACCGTGTTAACAACACTGAAACTCGGCGTACCATACTCATCATGGAAATTGACGCAAATAAAGAAAGGTCTTCACAAAGAGTCAATGAAAAGTTCACAAATGTTTTGGTTTCCCAACTTCTTTCTAAGCAGTCGTGGGGTTATTTTTTTTTAACGGCAAACCATTATATATATATATATATATATATATATATATATATATATATATATATATATATATATATATATATATATATATATAGGGTAGGGTTCTAGAGCGAACAACCTCCCAAGAGTGAACTGTGTGAACTCATCTGGACCCTTGATTTCCTTTTTAGTTGTTAAGGGTAGGATTGTAATGTGACAACTCGAACTTTAGATTTACCTTGTGCACGATATGTGATTATATGAACTTGATTATATGAACTTGATCGATTAATTAAAAGTATGATTATTGCACTCGTGTATGTAATGTATTATGTATGGTTATGGCCCGACCGCACAACACACATATACAACAAATCGCACAAGCCCATGTTGGGTTACTTCACTCGCACACGGCCCAAGGGCAGCCCAAGCAAGGGCCGGCCCACTCCACTTTCACGTGAACAAACACCCACCTAGGGGCTGTTCTCTCATTCTAGTGGCAACACCTCAACACACACAAACCCTAGCTTCACACTCTCTCTCTCTAACCGAAGGCAGCCAAGCATCCCCTTCATCGAAGTGCATAAGATTCGGATCATTCTCCTGCCAAATCAATCCTCGTTCCTTTTCTATTCGGTTAGTTTGATTAACTATTGGATGATAGTATTATGATGTGTGCTCAATATGATCGATGATGAATTGTTATGCTTGTTTTGAACAATTGTGATTATGAATGTATAAATGTAATCGGCCATATGTGTGTCTGAATTGGGTCCGTAGAATTGATTTTAGTGTTCATGAAATCAACTTATGTGTACTATAGGATATTCATGATAAATCGGGTTCCATATTATTGTTCTAAGGATAGATTAATGGTTGTCGGCTGCATGAACATGTTTGAGCTTAGTTGGATCGGTTGTATAGTGTTCATGTGTATGATATTAGGGTTATGTGAATTAGTTGTAGAAACCCTAGTTTGATCGATGGTATGCTTGTTGGATTATGGAAAACATGTTAATTGAATGGTAAATTTGGAAACTATAGTAATGATGTAACTGATTGCTTGATTTGCGAAAAGTTGTTAATCGGCCGCACAAGACCTTTAGTTACATAAGGGGTCCACTCGCACAAGATCACACGTACAACAGGTCCACTCGCACAAGTGGACCTGATCACACAAGATGAACCATTCGCACAAGGAAACCCGATCGCACAAGGGTTCCTAATCGCACAAAACGAATTTGGATCACACGAGTTTAAACTATTGGGCCGGACAGCCCAAAGTGCCTCGCACAACCCAGCTGAATCGTACAAGATCAGCTGGATCGCACAACGTCATTGTGTGTTATATTGGGCCGTAGGTTGTAATTGGGCTGGGTACTATTGTTGGACTATTTTATCAGGTCGCACAACATGAACTGGATCGCACAAGATGCTTGTTACTTGTTCTATTTTGGGCCGATTGTTATTGTATTGGATCGCTTATGAACATTAATTGGGTCGGGACTGTGTTATTAGTTTGTTATAATAATATTTGGGCTTAGTCTTGTAATCGCACAAGATGGTTGGGCTCGCACAAACTCTTTGGCTCAACCATCCGAATCGCACAAGTGGAGTTATGACGTGTTGACTGTTTATGTGCATACGTGTTTGCCATGATGTATACGTGCATTATTTGAACCGAACCTGACTTGTGTGGTAACCCTGTTAGGACGTGGTTGACCACCCTTAGTTCAAGAGTCTTTTATTTGTGTATCTGCCGAGCAAACCAAGGTGAGTTCACACAGCCAAGGCATGGGATTCCCGGGTTGGGAATTGGGTTGGATATGTTGATATTGAAAGAGTTACTCGTACTTACGCATTCACTAGACTACAGACCATCGTCCTCAGGATAGTCAGGACACGTTACGTAAAGCCTACGTAACCCAGTATTTGCCATTTGTCTCCCGGGTCGGGAGGACACGTTACGTAAAGCCTACGTAACCCAATACCTTCTACTGTCTTCCGGGTCGGAAGGACACGCTGCGTAAAGCCTACGTAGCCCCCACGCGTACCACTGTCCTCGGGGAAGGGCACGTCACGTAAAGCCTACGTGACCCTGTACGTATTCCTGTTCTCGGTAAAGAAGAACACATGGTTGGAAGTTAGTCTGGTAAGTACCACTAATGAGAAGCCCTCATTAGTAAGGATAAACGTGGGAAGCCCCCACCGGTAATATAAACACAAGGTTTGGGAAGCCCCCGCCTTTAGTACACACTAGTATGGGAAGCCCCCACTAGTTACACTTATGCACTATGTTATGAACTTACTTTCTGTGAACTCGCTCAACTAGTTGTTGATTATTTGCTGCATGCCTTGCAGGACCTTAGGTATACTTGGAGCTTGCACCAAAGGAGAAGCGGGTCGTTGTGGACAAGAACTCGCGAATGCTTATTAAACACTTTTACATTCACACATTGATACTTATGTTTTGGGTTTTACATTTAATGCTTCCGCTACATATACAACGTTTGGTTTTGAACATCAATTATGTCTATGATTATTATTAAATGCTATGTTTGATATAATTGGTGGCTTGATCCTGGTCATGTCACGCCTCCAAGCGGTGGTACTCCGCGTGTGGATTTTGGGGGTGTGACAGATTGGTATCAGAGCCATTGGTTATAGAGAACTTGGTTTTAATATGAGAAAACGTTTTTATTAAAACCGGACTATAACCAGAACAGTGCTCTCAACGATCCACAACGACGCTTCACTCCACGTGCAAGACTCGACATCCTAGGTAATAAGGTTTATGTTTATTGCCTGCTTGCTAGAACTGTTTAGAACTTTGCTCGCATTACGTTTAGATACACATGATAACATAGCATGAGAATCCCTACGTGCTTACACTTTTCTGTCATCGCCCTATTCGCGAACCATTCTTACTTACGCTACTTGTTACAATGAAGATCATGTCTGGAAGAATCAACATGACACAAGCCCAGCTAGAGGCTCTCGTTCAAGCTCAAGTTGCTGCGGCAGTTGCAGCAGCTCAAGCAGGTAGTATATCCTGCAGTATAGGCACACACTAGGATCTTTAGATCCTACATTAACTCTCGTATTTAACTTCGTCCTATTCGTACACAATAGGTCAACACGCGCAGCAGCCTGTCTGCACATTCAAGAACTTCATGGACTGTCGTCCAAATTCCTTCAGTGGCACCGAGGGGGCAGTGGGACTCCTCCATTGGTTTGAAAAGCTAGAGTCAGTATTCGAAATGTGCGAGTGCCCTGAGGCTCGCAAGGTCAAGTTTGCCACTGGCACCTTGGAAGGAATCGCGCTAACTTGGTGGAACGCGCAGGTGCAAATTCTTGGGTTGGCAGCTGCTAACGCCACACCCTGGAACGACTTTAAGGAACTCATCAAGCGTGAGTATTGTACGCGTGAAGATATTCACAAGTTGGAAGACGAGCTGTATAACCTGAAAATGGTTGGGTCAGAGATCGAAGCGTATACTAAACGGTCGAATGAGCTGGCCGTATTGTGTCCAACTATGGTGGACCCTCCATACAAGCGCATCGAGATGTATCTCAAGGGGTTGGCACCAGAAATCCAGAGCCATGTCACATCGGCTAATCTCGACAACATCCAGGAAATTCAGCGTCTCGCTCATCGCATCACCGACCAGGCAGTGGATCAGAATAAACTGCCTAAGCGTGTCAACGCTACAGCTACAGTCACTCCTTCAGCTACTCCTGCTACTACTAGCGAAAGCAAAAGAAAATGGGATGGAGATTCCAGCAGGGGTTCAGCGACTGTTCAGCCACAAGCTCAGCAGCAGAAAATTGACCACTACCAGAGCCCCAGTCAGCAATCCTCTGGTGGTCACAGACAGAGGAGATATCAGGGAAGTCAACCTAAGTGCCACAATTGCCACAGACATCACAATGGCCCGTGTAACAAGGGTCGTTGTCAAAGGTGTCTTAAGATGGGTCACGAGGCCAAAGACTGTAGGAGTCCACGACCTGCGAATCAGAATCAGCAGCCTCAGCAACCAGCTCCACAGAACCAGCAGCAGCAGCCACAGCGTGGAAACCGGGGATGTTTTCAGGGTGGGGCTGAAGGTCACTTCAAACGCGATTGCCCTCAGTTGAACCAGAACCAGAACCGCAACAACAACAA
Source organism: Helianthus annuus (assembly GCF_002127325.2). NCBI lineage: Eukaryota > Viridiplantae > Streptophyta > Magnoliopsida > Asterales > Asteraceae > Helianthus > Helianthus annuus. The sequence continues at coordinate 14,197,330 of NC_035443.2, forward strand.
CAACAACCAGGGCAATGGGCATAACAACGAGGGAAACAACAATAATGGCAACGAGGCTAGAGGTCGAACTTTCGTACTAGGTCGAGGCGACGCAGTGAACGATCCCAACGTAGTTATGGGTAAGTTTCTCCTCGACAATATTTACGTTACTGTTTTATTTGATTCGGGTGCGGATACAAGCTATATGTCTGTGAAAATGTGTCAACTGCTAGAACGTGCACCAACACTTTTACCCACCAAACATGTAGTAGAGTTAGCTAACGGTAAAAGTCTAGAAGCCACGCACGTAGTTCAGGGTTGTAATCTTATCCTAGCTGGTCAAGCCTTCTCTATTGATCTCATTCCCATAGTTTTGGGTAGCTTCGACGTCGTGATTGGGATGGATTGGCTATCCCAACACCAGGCAGAAATCTTATGCAGCGAGAAGGTTATTCGCATTCCTCGTTCGGGTCAGGAACCTCTCGAAGTCCAAGGCGACAAGAGTGGTGCTGTGGTTGGCATCATCTCTTTCTTGAAGGCCTAGAAATGCTTACGAAAGGGGCACACTGCCATTCTGGCACTCGTTACAGACGCATCAGCAAAGGAAAAGAAATTGGAGTATATTCCAATTGTACGCGATTACCCTCAGGTGTTTCCTGAAGACTTACCTGGCTTACCGCCTCATCGTCAGGTCGAATTTCAAATCGAGCTCGCTCCAGGAGCAGCACCCATAGCACGCGCACCATATCGTCTAGCTCCATCAGAATTGGAGGAACTGTCAAAACAGCTGCAAGAGCTCTTGGAAAAGGGCTTCATTCGTCCAAGCTCTTCGCCTTGGGGAGCTCCAGTACTTTTTGTGAAAAAGAAAGACGGTACGTTCAGGATGTGCATTGACTACCGTGAACTCAACAAGGTGACGGTGAAGAACCGTTATCCTCTTCCGCGCATCGACGACTTATTCGACCAGTTGCAAGGGTCGTGCTACTATTCGAAGATAGATTTGAGGTCGGGGTACCATCAGCTGAGAGTCCGGGATGAGGACGTCTCCAAGACAGCCTTCAGAACTCGCTACGGTCACTACGAGTTTCTTGTCATGCCGTTCGGGTTAACGAACGCGCCTGCTGTATTTATGGATCTTATGAACAGGGTGTGCAAACCCTATCTCGACAAGTTTGTCATAGTATTCATCGACGACATCCTGATTTACTCCAGGAGTCAGGAGGAACACGAGCAGCATCTACGCCTTATTTTGGAACTCCTTCGGAAGGAACAGCTGTACGCTAAGTTTTCGAAATGCGACTTCTGGCTTCGTGAAGTCCACTTCTTAGGCCATGTAGTGAACAAGGATGGGATCCATGTTGATCCATCCAAGGTAGATTCGATCAGAAACTGGCCTGCACCGCGTACGCCCACGGAAATGCGCCAATTTTTGGGTTTGGCAGGATATTATCGGCGGTTCATCAAAGACTTTTCAAAGATTGCTCAGCCGCTTACGCTACTGACACAGAAGGGTGTTACCTATCGCTGGGGAGAACCCCAGGAGACTGCTTTTCAGCACTTAAAGGATAGACTTTGCAGTGCACCTATCCTCTCATTGCCAGAGGGCACAGATGACTTCGTGGTTTATTGTGATGCATCCATTCGGGGACTTGGATGTGTGTTAATGCAGCGCGACAAGGTTATCAATTACGCCTCTCGTCAACTCAAGATTCACGAACGGAACTACACGACGCACGATTTAGAGCTGGGAGTTGTTGTTTTCGCACTTAAGATATGGCGAAACTACCTGTACGGTAACAGGTGCACGATTTACACCGATCACAGGAGTCTCGAGCATATCCTCAAGCAGAAGGATTTGAACATGCGTCAACGACGATGGGTTGAACTACTGAACGATTATGAATGCGCCATCAAGTACCATCCAGGCAAAGCCAATGTTGTGGCTGACGCCCTCAGTCGGAAAGACACTTTACCACGGCGCGTGCGAGCGCTACAGCTTACGATTCAGTCTAGCCTTCCTGCTCAGATACGAAATGCTCAGGTAGAAGCATTGAAGCCCGAAAACGTCAAGGCGGAAGCCCTACGCGGCTCACGACAACGATTAGAACAGAAGGCAGACGAAGCCTACTATGTAACAGGGTGTATTTGGGTCCCACTTTATGGCGGTCTACGCGAACTTGTAATGGATGAAGCTCACAAGTCTCGCTACTCGGTACATCCAGGGTCGGATAAAATGTACCACGACATCAGCACTACTTATTGGTGGCCTAGCATGAAGGCCCACATCGCCACTTACGTCGGCAAGTGTTTGACCTGTGCGAGAGTCAAGGTCGAATACCAGAAACCAGCTGGCCTACTTCAGCAGCCTAAGATACCGCAATGGAAATAGGAAGAAATTTCCATGGATTTTGTTACAGGCCTACCTAGATCCCAGCGTGGGAATGATACCATATGGGTGATCGTGGATCGACTCACCAAGTCTGCACACTTCCTACCTATAAAGGAAACGGATAAGTTCTCCACTCTCGCAGACGTCTATCTTAAAGAAGTTGTTTCAAGGCACGGGGTGCCCACATCTATCATTTCGGATCGCGATGCACGATTCACGTCAGAACTTTGGCAAGCGATGCACAAATCTTTCGGCTCACGATTAGACATGAGCACAGCATATCATCCTCAGACGGATGGGCAGTCTGAGCGAACGATCCAAACGCTTGAAGACATGCTTCGGGCATGCGTTATTGCTTTCGGCAACGGCTGGGAAAAACACCTCCCTTTGGTGGAGTTCTCGTATAATAATAGTTATCACACCAGCATACAAGCCGCTCCATTTGAGGCATTGTACGGGCGTAAATGCCGGTCACCCCTCTGCTGGGCAGAGGTGGGGGATAGTCAGATCACGGGTCCAGAGATCGTAGTGGACGCCACAGAAAAGATTGCACAGATACGACAACGCATGGCGGCAGCACGCGACCGTCAGAAAGCCTACGCGGACAAGCGTAGAAAGCCTTTGGAATTTCAGGTCGGGGACCGGGTTTTATTGAAAGTCTCACCCTGGAAGGGTGTGGTTCGTTTTGGCAAACGGGGCAAACTAAATCCGCGGTACGTCGGACCATTCGAAATCACAGAAAAGATTGGCAAAGTAGCATACAAGCTAAACCTGCCAGCTGAACTCGGGGCAGTTCACAATGTCTTTCATGTGTCGAACTTAAAGAAGTGCCTATCAGATGAAAACCCTCATCATTCCTTTTAAGGAACTCACTATCGACGAGCGGTTGCAGTTCGTCGAGGAACCAGTAGAAATCACGGACCGGGATGTGAAGGTCCTCAAAAACAAGAGAATCCCTCTTGTTCGAGTTCGTTGGAACTCCAAACGTGGCCCAGAGTACACCTGGGAACGCGAAGACAGGATGACAGAAAAGTACCCCCAGTTATTCGAAACCAATGCTACCACTACTGAGGCTGAAGCTACTACTTCGGAATTTCGGGACGAAATTCCAGATCAACGGGGGGAGGATGTGACACCCCAGGAAAATCAGTGAACAATACAGTTTACCTAGCTTCCTCAGTGAGTGCATACCAAATTTCGGGACGAAATTTCCAATTAGTTGGGGATAATGTGACAACTCGAACTTTAGATTTACCTTGTGCACGATATGTGATTATATGAACTTGATTATATGAACTTGATCGATTAATTAAAAGTATGATTATTGCACTCGTGTATGTAATGTATTATGTATGGTTATGTCCCGACCGCACAACACACATGCACAACAAATCGCACAAGCCCATGTTGGGTTACTTCACTCGCACACGGCCCAAGGGCAGCCCAAGCAAGGGCCGGCCCACTCCACTTTCACGTGAACAAACACCCACCTAGGGGCTGTTCTCTCATTCTAGTGGCAACACCTCAACACACACAAACCCTAGCTTCACACTCTCTCTCTCTAACCGAAGGCAGCCAAGCATCCCCTTCATCGAAGTGCATAAGATTCGGATCATTCTCCTGCCAAATCAATCCTCGTTCCTTTTCTATTCGGTTAGTTTGATTAACTATTGGATGATAGTATTATGATGTGTGCTCAATATGATCGATGATGAATTGTTATGCTTGTTTTGAACAATTGTGATTATGAATGTATAAATGTAATCGGCCATATGTGTGTCTGAATTGGGTCCGTAGAATTGATTTTAGTGTTCATGAAATCAACTTATGTGTACTATAGGATATTCATGATAAATCGGGTTCCATATTATTGTTCTAAGGATAGATTAATGGTTGTCGGCTGCATGAACATGTTTGAGCTTAGTTGGATCGGTTGTATAGTGTTCATGTGTATGATATTAGGGTTATGTGAATTAGTTGTAGAAACCCTAGTTTGATCGATGGTATGCTTGTTGGATTATGGAAAACATGTTAATTGAATGGTAAATTTGGAAACTATAGTAATGATGTAACTGATTGCTTGATTTGCGAAAAGTTGTTAATCGGCCGCACAAGACCTTTAGTTACATAAGGGGTCCACTCGCACAAGATCACACGTACAACAGGTCCACTCGCACAAGTGGACCTGATCACACAAGATGAACCATTCGCACAAGGAAACCCGATCGCACAAGGGTTCCTAATCGCACAAAACGAATTTGGATCACACGAGTTTAAACTATTGGGCCGGACAGCCCAAAGTGCCTCGCACAACCCAGCTGAATCGTACAAGATCAGCTGGATCGCACAACGTCATTGTGTGTTATATTGGGCCGTAGGTTGTAATTGGGCTGGGTACTATTGTTGGACTATTTTATCAGGTCGCACAACATGAACTGGATCGCACAAGATGCTTGTTACTTGTTCTATTTTGGGCCGATTGTTATTGTATTGGATCGCTTATGAACATTAATTGGGTCGGGACTGTGTTATTAGTTTGTTATAATAATATTTGGGCTTAGTCTTGTAATCGCACAAGATGGTTGGGCTCGCACAAACTCTTTGGCTCAACCATCCGAATCGCACAAGTGGAGTTATGACGTGTTGACTGTTTATGTGCATACGTGTTTGCCATGATGTATACGTGCATTATTTGAACCGAACCTGACTTGTGTGGTAACCCTGTTAGGACGTGGTTGACCACCCTTAGTTCAAGAGTCTTTTATTTGTGTATCTGCCGAGCAAACCAAGGTGAGTTCACACAGCCAAGGCATGGGATTCCCGGGTTGGGAATTGGGTTGGATATGTTGATATTGAAAGAGTTACTCGTACTTACGCATTCACTAGACTACAGACCATCGTCCTCAGGATAGTCAGGACACGTTACGTAAAGCCTACGTAACCCAGTATTTGCCATTTGTCTCCCGGGTCGGGAGGACACGTTACGTAAAGCCTACGTAACCCAATACCTTCTACTGTCTTCCGGGTCGGAAGGACACGCTGCGTAAAGCCTACGTAGCCCCCACGCGTACCACTGTCCTCGGGGAAGGGCACGTCACGTAAAGCCTACGTGACCCTGTACGTATTCCTGTTCTCGGTAAAGAAGAACACATGGTTGGAAGTTAGTCTGGTAAGTACCACTAATGAGAAGCCCTCATTAGTAAGGATAAACGTGGGAAGCCCCCACCGGTAATATAAACACAAGGTTTGGGAAGCCCCCGCCTTTAGTACATACTAGTATGGGAAGCCCCCACTAGTTACACTTATGCACTATGTTATGAACTTACTTTCTGTGAACTCGCTCAACTAGTTGTTGATTATTTGCTGCATGCCTTGCAGGACCTTAGGTATACTTGGAGCTTGCACCAAAGGAGAAGCGGGTCGTTGTGGACAAGAACTCGCGAATGCTTATTAAACACTTTTACATTCACACATTGATACTTATGTTTTGGGTTTTACATTTAATGCTTCCGCTACATATACAACGTTTGGTTTTGAACATCAATTATGTCTATGATTATTATTAAATGCTATGTTTGATATAATTGGTGGCTTGATCCTGGTCATGTCACGCCTCCAAGCGGTGGTACTCCGCGTGTGGATTTTGGGGGTGTGACATGTAATTTTATAAAAAAATTAGATTTAAATCATTATATTAATAATTGAAATCAGTTACATATTTCCCATTTTAATTCCTTATCCATAATATATTTCCTATTTTAAATTCATTATCCACAATATCTTTTATTTCAATTTTATTTTTCAGATTTCATCACCAGAATTCAAATTTTGATTTTTAAGATCCACGTAACCTTCATATTTCAACGGTATACACAGGTGTACTTGGATATAAATAGAACAGTACGTATGTGTACTCAGCATCGTACATATGTGTACAGTAATTCACAAGTGTACATCAAACATTCAATACAAAAAAAAAATCTGAGATATCACAAAAACAGACGATATACACATGTGTACATCGCATTAAAAACATGGCAAAATCAGAATACACATGTGTACATCGCATTTAAACAGAACAAGGATAATGAATTTAAAATATGAAAGATATTATGGATAAGGAATTAAAATGGGAAATATGTAAATGATTTCAATTATTAAGATAATGATTTAAATCTATTTTTTTATAAAATCACTTTCCTATTTAATTTATGAGAGAGAACATGATTTATGCAATCAATTTAAGATGAAAATTACACATATAACCTTTTTGTATTTAATTAAATGGAAAAAATAACCACATAATTACCATCATACCACTCATCTAAATCTCAAGATCATAGAAATCAAGGGCCAAGATGAGTTCACATAGTTCACAACTGAGGTGGGTGTTCACTCTTGAACCTAATCCTATATATATAGGGAGCCGCTAAAATGAAAACCACCCCTAGTTGTAAGAACCGCGAGAACCACTCTCTACCAATTAGATCATGCCACCTATACACTATTATTTTAAATTCTAAAGGTTATTTTGGTAATTTACTCAAAATGTCTTTTCCATCTCCTCTCTTCTCTGTCATTTTTTAAAAGTCAGTAGACTTTTCTCATTTTTACACATTCCCAAAAATTGAAACTCATCTCCCATTTCTCTCTCTTGAATTCTGTCACGACCATCATCTTCAAGATCTGTTCAAGGGGAGGAGGGGGCTCTCATTTCTCTCTCATGAAACCTTTCACCACCATCATCTTCAAGATCTGATGAAGGGAAGGAGGGGGCGGTTCCGGCGATGGTGAGGAGCGACGGTGAATGGTGGCTGGTGGCGGGGGGTGACGGTGTTGATTGCTTATAACGTTGGGGTTGGTGGCGGCGGCATCTCCGGCGGCTATCCGGCGACATCTTCGGCCTCCCTTTCCTCTCTGCCGCCCCCTTTTGCGATCGGTGTTTGGTGGTGTTGGGTTTGGTAGCGGACCCCTAGGCGGTGGTGGTGGGTTAGAGGTGGGTGATGCCGACGACTCCGACACCACTGTAAGCTACCGTCAGAAACGGCCTCGCCGGAAAAGAGTCGGCCGTCCACTATAAGCTGCCGTTAGAACCAGCCTTGCCGGAAAAGAGCGGTGGTCCCGGTGGTTTGATAGGGTTTTGAATTTTTTTGCTGAGTTTCTTTTGATTTTGGGTATGCTTTGATTATGTGGGTATTTGATTTTGTTGGTATTTTGTTATGTTGGGGGTTGATTGGGGTTCTTTGATTCTGTTGGTATTTCTTGGGGGTTTCTTGATTTTTGTGGGTTTGATCTGTTGTAAAAAACGGGGTTTCTTTGATTTTTTGTGGGTTTGAACAGTGAACTATGTGGTTTGATCTGTTGTAAAAAATGGGGGTTTCTTGATTTTTGTATGATTTTTTATGTTTGGTATGGGTTTGCAGGATTTTGGGTGTCTTTTTTGGTAGATTGAACAGTCAACTATATGGGCTTTGATCTGTTGGATTTGGGGCGGTGATAATGCAAAAAAAAGAAAGAAAAAAAAAACGTATATTTTGATGACGATGGTGCGGCAAGGATGGTGGATGGTAGGTTTTTGAACCTGCAACCCCAATTTGCAGCCTTTGATTATCAGAAATCTGAGCCAAACCCCGTTTTTTTCAAGAATCCACACATTGTTTTGATTTTTGTTGTTAGTTTTTTATATTTTTTTCCCAGTCGATGATGATAACACTCTATCTGAGACACCTGCCGAGTTGCGATTTCTGGGTGCGTTCATTTTGTGTAAAAAAGTTTTTGTAAAAAAAAAAGTTAAAACCGTAAACTTTTAACGTAAAACGTAAATTTTTAACGTAAAGCGTAAAACGTAAACTTTTTAACGTAAAGCGTAAAACGTAAACTTTTTAACGCAAAGGGTAAAACGTAAACTTTTTAACGTAAAGCGTAAAACGTAAACTTTTTAACGTAAAGCGTAAATCGTAAAACCTTTTTAACGTAAAGCGTAAAACGTAAACTTTTTAACGTCAAGCGTAAAACGTAAACTTTTTAATGTAAAGTGTAAAACGTAAAATTTTAAACGTAAAGCGTAAAACGTAAACTTTTTAACGTAAAATGTAAACTTTTATGTAAAGACTTTTTAACGTAAAACGTAAAACTTATTTTACGTAAATTGTAAAACGTAAAAAAGCGTGTGATAAAACGGTGTCTAAACAAGGGGCGTGAATACAGGGCATAAAAACACCGCGTAAAAACACGGGACGTATAAAACGGTGTGTTAAAACGGGGCGTAAAAAACGACCCGTTAAAAAAATGACGCGTGGAAAAGCCGGGCGTAAAAACGGCGTGAAAAAAAATTGTTTTGTTAAAAATCTGAATTTAAAATGGTTTTTAATAAAAAAAAAACAAGTAATATAATAATACCAAAAAAGTAATAAAAACAATAAAGACAAAAAGACAAAAATGAGTAAATTTACTAAACTAACCTTTTGAATTAAAATATTAAAGACATAATAAGACAAAAAGTATTTCATATTAGTTTTAATTACTTTTAATCTCATCCCTTCTAAGCTGGCTTATTACGTATTTCCCTAAATAAAAAAAACAATTACATATTTCCCCTCCCTAACCCATATATATTACGTATTTCTCTTTTTCATTAAAAACTCTTATTAAATGACTATTTTACCCTTAATGAGCTATTAAATGAATATTTACATATTTCTCATTTCTAATATCATCAATCAATTACATATCTCCCCAACTTAGAAGCTATATAAATTCATATATGATAAAAGAAGAACTGAATGAACAGTTCTTCTTTTATCTTATTATTATTAATGAATATTACTTTTGATATTTGGTTCTATTTGGTATCGGTATAAGAAGGTAAAAACTGGTATCAAATAACACTGGTCTTAGTATCTCATCAACCAGTTTTAGCGTTCTTCTCCAAATCTGTAGGCGCAAGGTCGTCCACAGAGAACTCAACAAAATCTACTTTCCTACTTGCAATTAAGCTTAAGGTGTGTAGACCTGACCCTTTATTCTATCAATATTAAACCGTATTTTTTCAACAATGGAAAATTTTAGAAGTAAAATGGACCAGGCGAGAAGCTAGAGTACAACCCTGAGATACAGTGTTCAATTACATAATCCGAGGGATAAGAGAATGCCAAAACTTCTTCAAACATGGTATTATAGGACACTATTGAGCCTTCATTCATAAACAGTTATTGGCCTTTCATCTTATTAGAAAACAAATTTACCAATATATGAAAGCTTAATCACATCAATACATATAAATGATTGTATGCTTCTCTTAAAATCTTTTTGCTGATTGATGAATATTGAAATCAGTTGTAATTGTTGGTCAACGATGATGCCATTTTCTAAATCTTTAAGTATCTACAAGGGTTTGTTTAAACTTAGTTTAGCTAAAAAAAACTATTAATTTGCTTTGCGGATATGTTCTTATTCCATATTTAATAACTAAATCCGAATTGCTTAGTTAAATATAAGTTCCCAAAAGTCCTAAACGAAGGGGCAGCAAGTTCAGACGTGTCAACCTTTAAGATTCTTCCAGAGAAAAATACTTGGCTATATCAAAACATGCTTTAATAATATTCAGGTATTTCTTAATGCATTCTTTGGATTTTTATTATGATTATTATGGTATTGTTTGAGAATAGTAGCAAATAGAAGAATTAGTAAAATACTACATGAATTGTGGAGATATGTAATTGATTGATGATATTAGAAACATGAAATACGTAAATATTTATTTAATAGTTCATTAAGGGTAAAATAGTCATTTAATAATAGTTTTTAATGAAAAGGGGAAATATGTAATATATATGGGTTACGGAGGAGAAATATGTAATTGTTTTTTTATTTGGGGAAATAGTAGTGAAATACGTAATAAGCCAGCTTAGGAGGGATAAATATCTAAAAATCCCAATGATTTAATATAATAATATTTTTGCCATTCAATTCAATTAAATTATTGTTACAATAAAGAAAAATGAAAATAAATCCACCAAAAACAAAACCATCTAGAATCATTACCAATGATCTCTTGGTCTAGTGATCAAGAGGGAGATGGAAAACTTTCCTTCTCTTAAAGATCTTCGGTTCTAATCCAGACAAGTGAAGATTTTAATACTAACTTAATGATTCAAACATACTAACTACTAATCCGATTCGTGACATCCTAACCAAACACTGTTAAAAAAAACCATATAGAATCATTAAATGAAACTAAAGTGTTATTGTATGAGACCTCCACGAATAGGTTAGAAACGGGCACTATTCTTAAGTACATTCAAAATTTGTTATTGTATATATTCGTTTCGATTATCGACAATTCTTTTCGAAATTCGATATAGTTTGATTAGATTATCAACAATTCGTTTCGATTATCAACAATTCGAATTCGATTCTATTGGAGTCCAGTAAATTGGATACGATTTATAATTTTAAATTTGATTCGAATTCGAATTAATATTATACATGTTTATTTGTTATTTTTATATATAATGCATATATAACTTTTATTAGGCTATAGTATAAATAAATCTATAAATTTATTCTAATATTAAAAAAGCTCATTACCAAACTAATTACAAAGCTCATAACTTAAAGGAATTTATTACATATTTTAACTAAATTTGAATCAAAACGAATTTATTCGAATTCAGTTTTTAATCCAATTTGAATTGGGATTTTAATTTGAATTGAATTGGCTGGTTCTTAATCGAATACGAATTTAAGCAAAAAAGGTAAATTATTTAAAAAATTCGATTCGATGAACACCCCTCATGAAATTTATACTAATTATAAGTATCACGACTTGGTAAAGAAGTAAGGTTAGAAAAAGTGTGCTCGTTTGTCAGCTTAGTTGATTAGTTGACATTCTCATTCTATGATGTGGATGATATATAGTTCTGCTTGTAGATTGCTGTAATTCTTGAACGCCATTATTCACAAGATTTAACACTAATAAATTTTGGTTTTTAAAATAACGGATGAGTTATAATATAAGACAACAACCTTAGTATATAGTATACTGCTTACTGCTTTTGGGTTTTAAAATAGGGAAAATAGCAAAAATGGTCAAGATTCGGTTAACATTTCGAAAATGGCCAATGGAAACGTCTCCTAGAGATGCCACAAAAATTCTAAAACGTCTTGACGGTTGACCAATGAAATGCAGACACGTGTCCGACATTTGTATCAGACGTCTTAACGTCTTAGCTGAGACGTTTCATGCGGCTTGAGCCGTTTCCACATGTTAACCGGTTGAGCTGGCTTGAAAGGTGTTAGAAGATTAAGCCGAGACGTTTCTGCATGGCTTGAGACGTTTGGACGCGGCTTGAGACGTTTGCTTGAAAAGCTGAGCCGTTTGAGACGTTTCACAAAATTCAAAATTTTTTAAAGACGTTTGCTGCAAAAGTTGAGACGTTTGAGACATTTCACAAATTTCAAACTTGTTTTTAAGACGTTTTCGTTAAAAGTTGAGACGTTTCACAAATTTCAAACATTTTTTTAAGACGTTACACAAATTTCAACCATGTTTTTAAGACGTTTCATAAATTTCAACCATGTTTTTTAGTTGTATCAAGTGTTTTTTTATAAAAAATTATTATGTGCACAGCAGGTTTGAATAAACGAAGCCATTTTTTTGTTGCCCTATATATACAACCTCTTCCTCACCGTATCCTCTGCCCCTTTCTACATTCAACACCTTCTCAAAATATCTTTACCTCCTTAGTTTTCACATCTTCAAAAAATGGGCAGACCCCCTGAAAATGATTTGTTTAATTTAAACAAAGATGACGTTTTCCTAAGCTTTAGAATTGTCGTTGTTTGTCGTCGACAATAGTTGTCCAATGACACGGATGTCATCAGATTTCCCCTTCCATGTCCTCTGATCTTTACAAAATGTTCAAGAACTCATCTATAAAAGGCACATGAAGGGTCAAACGGGTTGTTCGGCACATGACGGTTCTGCCCCCTTAGGGTGGTTGATGAGACTCGCAACACGTTTTGAAGTCGCCAATATGTTAGCCAGGTCCTCTAACATCACCGAAGCTGCAGAACCGTTGAAGAAAATGTCAACAACCCATTCCATATCACCTAGGCCAATGTAAATGTGGATTGATGGAACTTACCAGTTCAAGACCCATCTTTATCATTGCTAGGTGTTTTGATGCAAATTCCGGAAGCAGAAATAGATTCATTCTCATTGTACTATTTTTGTTCGGATCTCCTACCCAGTCGGAAGTAGCGGTTTGGTGTATTCTCGTTCAAATGATTATGTTTGTATTTTTATGTGTTATGTTTTTTATGTACTTTGTATTAAATAATAATAAAGTTTACTGATTTACATTTGAATATGTTGTTAAAGCAACCCACAATTGCAGTAAATTTACATGAAAAAAAAAATAACATAATAAAGAACTCAACAGCCATTTAAAGATTAAATATTCATTTAAACTAACAATTAATAATTTTTAACCCCCCCCCATATTAACCAACTATATATACCCCACCCCCTAACACACGTCGTTCACCCAACTTGTTTCATATTTTGTTCAACAAGCAGCCGTTTCCAAGCATATTTTGTTCAACACACGCCGTTCAGTCTTTGCCAACTTGAATATGGCTAGTTCATCGTGGACAAATGTGGAGGACATAGCGTTGAGGAGGCTTGGGAGGAGGCGTTTACCGATCCTCCTCGTCGAGGGCAGGGGGGTTATGGGTCCGTGTCCAACAATATTTTGCACAAGTTCGTGGTCCGGACCACAACCGCACCGTAGACGCCTTATCTTTAAGGTTCCGCGTCATCCGCTTGGACTGTGAGACGTTCGAGCGTTACTACAAATTTGTGGAGGATCAAGTTCAGGACCTTGGTGAGGAGGACATAAAGACAGTCGCCCTCATCAACTACCGCCACGAAGTTGGACGTGATTTCACACACGTCTCGGAGTGGGAAACTATGAGGGTTTGGCTTTAGGTGTTTGGTTTTTTATTTTTTTAATGTAATGTTTAATATTTTCTTTTTATATTAATGTTAAATGTTTTGTCTTTAAACGTAGCACTATTTGGGCATTTAAACGATTGGGGGGTTTGGGCTTATTGACCGTTTCACAGTTTAGGGGTGTTTGGGCTTATTGACCGTTTCACTCTTTAGGGGGTTTGGGCTTATTGACCGTTTCACAGTTTACCGGGTTTGGGCTTATTGACCGTTTCACTATTTAGGAGGTTTGGGCTTATTGACCCTTTCATAGTTTGACCGTTTTACCTATATAATAAGTTTAAAATAACACGTTTAAATTATAAATTAATGGTCCAAGGTACTTAATGTTTTAAAATAATAACTTTAAATTCAAAAAATTTAACTAACGGTTTTCTAAAATTTTAACGATGCAAGAAAGTTAATGTTTTAAAATAATGTTTAAAATAACCAAGTTTAAATTATAAATAAACGGTCCAACGAAGTTAATGCTTTAAAATAATAAGTTTAAATTCAAAAAATTTATTTAACGGTTTTATAAATATTTAACGGTCCAACAAAGTTAGTGTTTTAAAATAATGTTTAAAATAATAAGTTTAAATTCGAGAAATTTATTAAACGGTTTCAGTTAAATTTTACATTTATAATAACTTCAAATATTTTAATTCAAAGATTTTTACCACTACAAATATTACATCCTAAAAACGTTAGCTAAATATAAATTTTCAAAGTTTCAAACACGGAAATGTGTTCAATGACCTCTTCTTCAGCCAGGTTGTTGTGCCGATTTTTTTAACGTTTTCGTACCTTCCTAGGAAACGGCTACATTTTAAGCGTAGGAAAGCACAACGAGTCTTGAGGTCATCGACGCTACGGGTCGTTTGTTGCACGTGAATGCAGAAATAGATCAGAACCTGACTCCAGAACGCGGGATCAGAAGTTGAGTAAGTGCCTTCATCACGAGCGGCGACGTAGGAGACGGCAACAATAATATCTTCTTCGTCGGTCCAAGAATCCATGTTTTTTTAGCAACTTTGAACTTTGAGATTAAATTGTTATTGGATGTGGTTAAATGGCAACAACAATGCCTTTATTTATAGTGTTGAAATTGATTACCATTTATTAAATTAATAAATTAAAAAAAGTAATTTAATTGCATAACCTACTGAATAGAGACAACATTTGCAAATGAGGAATTGTAACCCAAATATCAAACATTTACTTAATAATTTAAAACAAAAGACTAGACAGCATTTGGACGGGGTAAACACCGCCAAAAAATACAGTTTTTCTGCCAGAATTCAAATTTTGATTTTTAAGACCCACGTAACCTTCATATTTCAACGGTATACACATGTGTACTTGGATATAAATAGAACAGTACGTATGTGTTCTCAGCATCGTACATATGTGTACAGTAATTCACAACTGTACATCAAACATTCAATGCAAAAAAATTCTGAGATATCACAAAAACAGACGATATACACATGTGTATATCGCATTAAAAACATGGCAAAATCAGAATACACATATGTACATCGCATTTAAACAGAACAACGATAATGAATTTAAAATATGAAAGATATTATGGATAAGGAATTAAAATGGGAAATATGTAACTGATTTCAATTATTAAGATAATGATTTAAATCTATTTTTTTATAAAATTACTTTCCTATTTAATTTATGAGAGAGAACATGATTTATGCAATCAATTTAAGATGAAAATTACACATATACCCTTTTTGTATTTAATTAAATGGAAAAAATAACCACATAATTACCATCATACCACTCATCTAAATCTCAAAATCATAGAAATCAAGGGCCAAGATGAGTTCATACAGTTCACAACTGAGGGGGGTGTTCACTCTTGAACCTAATCCTATATATATATATATATATATATATATATATATATATATATATGGGATCACTAATGAAAACCACCTCCAGTTGTAAGAAGCATGAGAACTACACCGTACGGGGCAAGTTGGACCAAAAATTTTTTTCATGTAGATGTGTGTATTATAAACGCATTTGTAAAAAAAATTCAAAAAAAAAAATGTCATGTGTGTAGTTTTGAGCACCACAAGTTTGTGTTCACGGGTACCGTAAAATTTAAATAAAATTTACCGTACCCGTAAACACAAACTTGTGGTGCTCAAAACTACACACACGACATTTTTTTTTGAATTTTTTTTACAAATGTGTTTATAATACACGCATCTACATTTATAAAATTTGAGATTAAATTGTCATTGGATGTGGTTAAATGGCAACAACAATGCCTTTATTTATAGTGTTGAAATTGATTACCATTTATTAAATTAATAAATCAAAAAAAGTAATTTAATTGCATAACCTACTGAATAGAGACAACATTTGCAAATGAGGAATTGTAACCCAAATATCAAACATTTACTTAATATTTAAAAAAAAAGACTAGACAGCATTTGGACGGGGTAAACACCACCAAAAAATACAGTTTTTCTGCCAGAATTCAAATTTTGATTTTTAAGATCCACGTAACCTTCATATTTCAACGGCATACACATGTGTACTTGGATATAAATAGAACAGTACGTATGTGCACTCAGCATCGTACATATGTGTACAGTAATTCACAACTGTACATCAAACATTTAATACAAAAAAAAATTCTGAGATATGACAAAAACAGACGATATACACATGTGTACACCGCATTAAAAACATGGCAAAATCAGAATACACATGTGTACATCGCATTTAAACAGAACAAGGATAATGAATTTAAAATATGAAAGATATTATGGATAAGGAATTAAAATGGGAAATATGTAACTGATTTCAATTATTAAGATAATGATTTAAATCTATTTTTTTATAAAATTACTTTCCTATTTAATTTATGAGAGAGAACATGATTTATGCAATCAATTTAAGATGAAAACTACACATATACCCTTTTTGTATTTAATTAAATAGAAAAAATAACCACATAATTACCATCATACCACTCATCTAAATCTCAAGATCATAGAAATCAAGGGCCAAGATGATTTCACACAGTTCACAACTGAGGGGGGTGTTCACTCTTGAACCTAATCCTATATATATATATAGGGGACCGCTAAAATGAAAACCACATCCAATTGTAAGAACCATGAGAACTACACTGTACGGGGCGAGTTGGACCAAAATTTTTTTTCATAAACGTAGATGCGTTTATTATAAACGCATTTGGAAAAAAATTCAAAAAAAAAAATATCGTGTGTGTAGTTTTGAGCACCACAAGTTTGTGTTTACGGGTACCGTAAAATTTAAATAAAATTTACGGTACCCGTAAACACAAACTTGTGGTGCTCAAAACTACACACACGACATTTTTTTTGAATTTTTTTTTACAAATGTGTTTATAATAAACGCATCTACGTTTATGAAAAAAAATTTGGTCCAACTCGCCCGGATCATAAAGTTCTCATGGTTCTTACAACTGTAGTTGGTTTTCATTTTAGCGGTCCCCTATATATATATATGTATGTATGTATGTATTGTCACACCCCCAAAATCCACCATGCGGAGTATCACCGCTTGGAGGCGTGACATGACCAGGATCGAGCCACCAATCATATTGAACAACATAATTAAGTAAATAAAACCAAACACAATACGATTGGTGACCAAAAGGAAGTAAACCGATTTTAGGTTAGCAGCGGAAGCATAAAACATAAGTTCAAAACATAAGTCCATAGTTCATAAGTTTAAAGTCCAAAAGTAGGTTTAATAAGTTCATAAAGTTTATTCATTAAGTACTGGACATATCAGTTCGCATCCCACAACGACCACCTCCATATGCAAGCTCCATAGCATCTAATGACCTGCAAAGCATGTAATAACAAGTCAACAACAAAGTTGAGTGAGTTCACGGTTGGTTGTCCATTTTAGAGTTGTTTCCAAACACATAGTTTAATCTCATTCGGCTATCCCATAGTTCGAAAACGTTTATTAGTTAACCATCCCATGTCCACCTTCCCTGGCTATCCAGCCCGGCACTTTGGCCGTGGGGAGCTACCCCAGTATTTTAAACTACCAGACTCGTTTATCATATCGACTACTAACAAAAATCAATTGTGCCCTAGCGTCGGTGTTCTATCACCACCGACGTGCCATAGTCCATTAGTACACGCCCGTCCGACTGGCACGGTGTGAGGTTTGTTAAACCTAATAGCGCTATTAACTAATGACCCGCTCGCCATAGCCTCGGCGATTAAGTCGATACAAAAAGGGAGGGACTTCGCTGATAGAGTTCTAGTCCAGTAAGTCTAATACGTCCCAACAGGACGAGGAATTTACATTCCTGAACACGTCTCAAGGACGAGGAATTCACATTCCTGAACGCGTCCCAAAGGACGAGGAATCCCTATTCCTGTACCCATTCCCATTCCCACCGGGAAATTACCATGCTTTGTAGAAAAGTGTGAACTCACCTCGGTTTGCTCGGTTAGATTCTCAAATATCGCTAACAGTCAAGGTCGGTCAATCACGTCCTAGTATGATTTACAGTTAGTCATTTAGTGTCTTACAAATAGAGCACAACGTTCCTACACGTATCTATCACATAGCATGCATTACTTTAACTGTTTATGCCCATATATATATATACTTCCCATCCATTCCCCACTCATAAGCATACATAGGATAGTGCACGTAACACATATAACATGTTAGATCATTCACAGATAGCATACTCGACATTTAGACACGCAAGTCACAACTTATGTCAATTCAGCATTAACATTCAAAACCATCTGTTTTCGGACATTTTAATAAAATAGTTAACTTATTCCAAAAATTCCCAATTTTTTACAGAATGCCTAAAACGTTCCAAATATTATTGTGTAAAAATATCGGGGTCCGGTTCATTACCAATATTTTATAAAAATTCATTTTCCGGACTGAATTCAGATTTATATTTTTCTGACCACAGTCCACGAGATAATTTATTTAAAATTCATCGAGTGTCCGATTTACGAAATTCCAGTGGGGTAATTACAAATACATCGATGATCAACTATGGTATAAATTTCGTGATCAGACTCCACACAGATTACAAGTTATAACAGAAAACAAGACGCACTTTTTCAGCAGAAAAATTGCAGCTCTAGCTGCTGTTACGAGAAGACGCTTTTAAAATAGTAAACGGAGTCCAAAAATTACGATTCCGGTGCCATTAGAACCGTATTTCATAATAACACGTTTTAGAGTCAAAATATTAGTTTTTCGTAGTGTTTACAACCTGTTTACAGCCAACTGAAGTTGGCTGTAACTGTAAAACTTGGACAGATTCTGTTTTCATTCTTTAACTTACTAACTTGTGTTCGATTGATTCCGTTAACATGTTTAGTGATTATAACAACATCAAACATCAATATTACCCAGCAAAACATCAAATAATCAACCAATAATCATAACCACACAAGATCTACATGATTTACACACATATCTTCTCTTTATCCACACTTTAACACATTATGTTCAAGACTTGTTCATGAGCTTTAAGGTTTCTTAACTTTTTATCATTCTAACATCTATTAACCACTTAAATAACATAAAGAATGATCGGATCTAAGTTCTTACCACTAGCTCAAGGCTAGGGAAGTTCGAGTGTAGAAAAGTGGTGGTTAATAGCAAATGGAGAAGGTCCTTCCACTTCCGAACGCACCGAGCTTCGTTGGAGGACCTCTTGCACCTTTGGGTGAGTGTAGATTGCTTGAAAGATGATGTGAGGGTGGTGGTATGGTGGTGGTTGTTGGCTGCCAAAACAAAGGAAGAAGGAGAAGGGAGAGAAGTGGTGTTGAATGTGTGGATGGTGAAATGAGGCTTATGCTCACAAGACAACTCTTATAACCATTTCATGTGTTCATCCATTGTGTAAAGTGTCATAGATGGGGGAACATGATCTAATATAATAATCAAATAAAATCTATGGTGGGGCCACCATGTTGGATGGTCATAGGTGGGGGGGGGGTCTAGATGTAGGTTGTAACTAGTTAGTTTAATCATAGTTGAAATCGAAGTGTATTGGTTAGGGTATTAGTTACTAGATATTTATGTAGTGAGTGTTATGATATTCGGGGACCATAACTAATTCAGAAAAATAAAAGCAATGTCTCTGGTAATATTTTAGTGTTCCGGGTAATGTCCGGTTGTTCGGTTTGATACTATTCCATTAAAGTGCTTAATTAATCCGTAAAGTGTCATACATATATATTTTTGTAACGTTTTTAATTTTCAACACTCAGGAAAGCATAACAGACTATTTAGTAACTTTTCTGTATACTACTAGTATGTTAACATACACATGTAAGTATAACACAGATATCAGAAAGCAGTTAAATGATTCAGCACAGTCATTAAGCACTTCAATTTTCATTAATAAGTTGTACGGAATACATGGAATTTTGAGGGTTGTCACATTCTTCCCCTGTTAAAAAATTTCGTCCCGAAATTTAGCACGTGGTTACTGAGGAAGCTAGTTATGTTGCGTTGTTTTCCTAGTTTTCCTGGGTGTCACATCATCCCCCCGTTGATTTGGAATTTCGTCCCGAAATTCTGCAGTAGCTTCAGCCTCAGTAGTGGTTGCACTTTTCTTAAACAGCTGGGGATACTAGATTTTAATTTGGTCTTCTCGTTCCCAGGTGTACTCTAGGCCACGACGGAAATTCCAACGAATTCGGACGAGAGGTATTCGGGTGCGCTTGAGAATCTTAACATCTCGATCTGTAATCTTTACTGGTTCCTCAACGAATCGTAGCTAGTCGTCGATAGTGAGCTCCTTTAAGGGAACTATGAGGGTCTCATCTGACAGACACTTCTTCAGATTTGACATGTGGAATACGTTGTGAACTCCGCTGAGTTCTTCAGGTAGATTCAACCTGTAGGCCACCTTACCAATCTTCTCGATGATTTCAAAGGGTCCAACGTATCGCTACTTTTAAAAAAAAACTAACCCCCCCTCCCACCCCCACCCCCCGAAAAACCTAAACCCCCCTCCCCCACCCCCCAAAGGCCTAAACCCACCCCCAAGCTAAAATGCTAAAAACTAAACCCTCAAAAAACCTTAAAAAATCTAAAAAAATCAAAAAAAAAATCTAATATTTTTTTTAATATTTTTTTTGTTAAAATCGCTACTTTTAGTAGCTAAAAAACAAAAAAAAAATTCTGTCTACTAAAAGTAGCGATTTTTTTATAAAAAATATTAAAAAAAAATTGTGTGTTTTTTAGCTATTTTTAAGCATTTTTTGTTGTGTTCACATTGGTTCTCGCAGTTCTCGCAATAAAGGGTGGTTCCTAACGGATCTTTGTCATATATATATATATATATATATTAAGTGGAAATGACAACACAAACAAGATATACTTTCACATAATTTTAACTAAGGGCATGTGTAGTCATAAAGCCCTTTTAGGGGCGTTATGTGACATGTGGCATGCCACGTCACCCCGGGGCTTTATGGGGCGTTATGTAATTTGAGGCCGTAGTCATAAAGCCCCTGTGTAATCATTACTCATTTTTTAATTTTCATTTTTTTAATTCATTTGTAACTTTTTTAAAAATAAAATTCATTTAATTAAATAAAAAAGGTACAATAAAATTAAAAAAAAACATTAAACTAGAAAAAAAAACATTAAACTAGCATAAAAAAAATTACACAATCAAAGATTATATTTTTTTTCAATCCGCTCCTTTTGTGCCAACGCCATTTTCAAAGCTTTTCCCGTTAAGTGGTCATGCGGTTTGGAGTAGAAGTCAAAGTCGTGAGCCCATTGTCGATCCCGCATAATCTCCGTAACTTTTTCGTTCTCCTCCAAACGTTTGTTACCATGTTCGTGTATGTCTTGAAGCCGCTTGTTTATCTCCGAAAATGCGTGACTCATATCCGTTCCCATAGACATCGACGACGACTCGGGTTTTTTCGCCCGGCTTTTTCTTCCGGGCGGTCTTGGTAGCTCCTCCACCGGCTCGTCATCCGGAATTTCCTCGTTCAAGCCGATGTTTCGAGCGTCGGAGGTTGGCGTTTCGGGTTCACCCGACTCGTTTGTTTTGGACCTCTTTGATGGCCGTGTATTTCCCGAACGACCACTTGGAGTAGATACGACGGCCCATTTGGGGCTATGGCGAAGGATTTGCCAACACTTCATGTACGGGAAATGGCCATTAGCGTTCGTATACTCGACCAATGCCTCTTGCGTAATGTCTTCATCGCTACTTCCACTTTTCCATCCGGAATACAAGCGTTGGTACACGGTTTGAAAGTTTGTGCACTTCTTGTTTATATCGGTCCACTTCCCCTATATAGAGTCCGGTAGGCGGTATTCCTCTCCCCTACCCATGAGCTCGAAAAAGAGTTCTCGTATTCGGTTCCAAAATACGGTTTTACTTTGATTGTTTGCTACACACAAAACAATATAAAATGTTAGTTCAAAATTTAAAAAATAAAAACTGAAAATAATAAAAAACAGAAAAAAAATAACAGAGAATAATTAAAAAACAGAAAATAATAAACAGAAAATAAAAAAACAGAAAATAAATAAAAGAAAAACTGAAAATAAATAACAGAAAATAAAAAAAAACAGAAAATAATAAAACAGAAAATAAAAAACAAAAAACTGAAAATAAATAACAGAAAATAAAAAAACAAAAAAGAAATTATAAAACAGAAAAAAAAAACAGAAAAAAAAATTAAAAACAGAAAAAAAATAAACATACCTATGACCGGGTCCTCCGAAACATCGATGAAAGCGCGGGTTAACGCATACTCCTCTTCGGGCTCCCACGTTTGCACATTTTTTTTCGTTCGGGTGTTGGTTTCAACTTTCTTTTTATGTGCCTGTTTTGCTTTTCCTTTTCCTTTTTGCGTCTCCGGTTGCGTATCCGGTACCTCGGGTTGCGTCTCCGGAACAACATCGGGTTCGTGTAGTGGGGAGCCGAAAGCTTGAGCCGACCCAAACGCTTGAGACGACCCCATCCCATCTGTGTTTTGACTTGGGTTCCACCCGTAGAGATTAGGGTCCCATGATAGCGGTTGGTTCAAAAGATTCATGAACCCGGGACTTTGTTGATTGTAGTCGAGAAAACCGGAGCCGAAAGGGTTGGGTCTAGTGGGAACCGGTGCCACGGGACGAGTAGGATTGCCACTTTGGTTTGGGTCCGCACTAGATCGGGGAGGAATGAAGCCCCGGTTGAATGGATTCATTGTATAAAATATCAAGAATTGTAAAAAAATTTGGGAGAAATGAGAAGGTTTGAATGTGTATGGTAAAAAAATAAAGAGATGAGAATGATTTTAAAAGGAAAGTTGAAAAAGAAATTAATTTTTTTTATTGAATTTGACCGTTTGTAAACGGTCATAATTTTAAAATGTTTTGTTCTTCACGCCGCTATAATCTTCGCGCTGCCCAAAATTTTTCAAACATGGCGCCGGGGGGGCGGTGTTCAATGCGCCATAATGGCGCTATGAAGGGCAAACACGCCCCACTACGTTTAACCTAATATGCTTCAGCTTTCTATAAAGTATAAAAAGTAATTTTAATATTTATTACGCGTTGGTTAAACTTTCCAATGGAATAGCCTCAACACCTATAAATAACATTCTTTCTCATTCTTCAACAACCAACTACAAAACATCAAGAGAGAGAGTGACTAGATTCCAAACACACACTTGTTTAGCATCTGATCATTATCAACTTTATTCAAATGGCCAAGGTACAAATCTGTTCACACGCGCGTTCAGTTCAATTCCATTTTTGCATTTGTTTGAATCAATTGAAAAAAAAAAATGATTGGTTTTGTAGCAAAAGATTGTGGTGAAGATGGCCGTGAACAGCGAAAAGAAAAGCCGTAAGGCTCTGAAGATAGCTGTTAGTGTCGCGGGTAAGATATTCATCAACTATTACTTATTCTTCTTCCTTCTCTAGTGATAACGTATCAGTGGCGGCGGAACTTGACCAAAAAGTTTCGGAGGGTGAAAAGTCATAGGACCGAATTTATATATTATATAAATATTTAGGCAAAATAATTGTGGGGGTTGCACCCCCGGGTATCAACTAAGCTACACCCCTGAACGTATGTATTATAGAATTATATATAATTTGCAAATGGATAAACAGGTGTGGAGTCGGCATCTTTCGTTGGTTCAGATAAACATCAGATAGCATTGACTGGTGAACGAATAGATCCAATACAATTGACAAAGTTGCTAAAGAAAGGTGTTGGTCACACAGAGCTGGTGAGTGTTGGATCCGTGGAGGAGACGGCTCCAGCCCCTCCCGCCAGTGCTACGGCTCCAGCCCCTCCCGCCAGTGCTACGGTTAGTCAAGCACCAATCGTGGCGCCACAGATAAATTATCCTTATTGTTATAACTATGGTGTGCCGTATAATATCTACCAAGGCCCATATAACAACGATCTGGCTTGCTCAATAATGTGAGACATCATCAAATGAAACAGATTATTAATTAGCAATATGATTTGTAATGTGTGTAATCATAAGACTGTATAATTTATATTGTTATTAAGTTGGTACGTGAGATTTATACAAAAAGACATAAAATCATTCATTATATAGATGTGAGAACGGCTGGAACCATAATTAAAGGATGGGGTTGGCTAAATGCACCCCCTTTTTTACTAGTCATACCCCCCTTTCTAAAAATATATTTTAAAAGTTGTTAAATTTCACTCCTCTAAACAATTTAAATATTGTTTTTGAAAACTATTGTGTTTCTATAATTTGAAGACACTTTCTCTTACTAGTATTTTATTATATTTCTATAAAACGTTATTAAAATTAATAAAAAAGATATTTTTTATACAATAAAAAAGTTTCAGAACTTTTTTTTTTCAAAAAAAAAACAGTTGCTTTTATATTTTTTATTTATTTCGTATTTTAGTTCTCTCATCTTTCTATTTCTATTTTTATTAGTATTATTATATTAAAATGTTTTTTAATATAATTAACAACTTTTATCTATTAAAAGTAATAAGACGTAAAAAGAAATAAAACGTTAGTTAAGTTGGCTGGCTTTAAAGCTTCATTTAATTTTTTTTTGTATCATTGTTTATACAAACCGAATTCGCATACCCACTTCAAGCCGCTATGAACAAAAAAAATCCATTTCAAAATTAAAATGACTCACTTTGGTTTACAACGTAAGAAAACGATTATTTTTCAAAGGGTGTACCTATCTACACACCATTTTGCCTATTTATACACCAAAAAAGGTGTTTTTTGTCCCTATATGCACACCCTGCAGTGTCGAACTGTAGCCAAAACGCGACGTTTTGGTCCGGTTAACCAGACAAAGACTGACGGGTGTCTGACGGGTCTGTTGACCGGACCAAAACGCCGAGCTTTGGCCGCGTTTTGGTCCTATCAACCAGACAAAAGACTGACACCCGGTCTGGTTGACAGGACCAAAACGCGGCCAAAGCTCGGCGTTTTGGTCCGGTCAAAAGACACGTCAGACACCCGTCAGTCTTTGTCTGGTTAACCGGACCAAAACGCCGCGTTTTTCGACACTGCAAAGTGTGCATATAAGGACAAAAAACACCTTTTAAGGGTGACTAAGTGTATAGATAGTTTGGCCCTTTCAAATAATCAAAAAAATTTCTTTTTAAATAAAATAACGTTTTAAAAACAAATACTAGTAATAATAATAATTAAAGACAAAAAATGAAAGAAAACAAAAGGGTTTAAATTAAATTAATGTAAAAGTTGAATGAGGGGGTGCATTCAGTAGAAAAGGGGTACATTTAGCAACACCCTTAAAGGATATGTGTCAAAGACAATTTTTGTTACAATTGTAATAATGTAGGGTTCATGTTGTAATGGTTATTTATTACACGTAACTAAGAACTCAATTTATATTTAATAATTTGTTTTGGTCATAAATTATCGAAGCAATTAAGTGATCAAATTAGTTAAGTGAGGTAGTGTGCTAAAAAGTGTGTTGAAAATATGTTGGTTAAGTCATTTGGAAAAACAGTATTCAGGATACGGCTCAGGATATTGAGCTGTATCTATGATCAAACAGTGAGAAAAAAGTAAAGGGGGTGACACGAGATATACGAGGAAAGCCCTTGATCAATCTAGATCGCCCGCATAAAACCTCGGGAGCTGACAATCGCAGCTGCCTAGTTCTTCTTATTGCTTTAAACTTCAGGATACAGTGCAGGATATTGACCAGATCGCTAAGTGTTACAATGCTTTGTGTGAAAGTAAAAGTTGCGAGAGAACAAGTGTGAGAGTGTGGTGAGTGTAGCTGTGATGTCCTATTCGATCTGGTATACCCACCTATTTATAGTAACGAATTACAAACGAAAATTCCTATAAATATGGGATGCTCCGAATATTCCATTGTAAACGTTGTAGACCGAGTAATGCGGCTTCAACGTCTTTATTCGAACGACTTGGACCGAGTCTTCCGCGAAATGATTCCTTGATAACGTTGCCAGCTTCTAACCCACGTACCTGCACATAATCCGTTAGTAATCCTGAGGATACCATTCAGGATGTTACCAATATCCTGAATCAGCATCCCGGATGTGAACAGATATCATATAACCAAGATATAATCCAAGATATTTCTCAGGATATGGGCTCAGAATTTCACCCATAACAATTGTCCCCAAAAATGTTACCGTTAAGTATCCTGATACTAACGGTTACATTTTTCACGAATAACGAGGTAATTAAGAGATAAGACCTTGATGTGACTAGTTGTAACCACGCAGCCTATAATTACTCATTACATCCCTATAACTTCTCATCCTCATCATCATTTAACCTTTACCGAAGAGAAAAAGGTAAACATTTCTCTCTCAACTCCATCTTCCTCTTTCATTCTACTCAATATTCCAGTGACAATATGGCAAGGCAGACAAGATCCAGCTCCAGCGATTCTGCTCCCACGTTTATCCACCAGAATATTCTCCAAGATCCGGAGAAAGAAATATGCACCTTTGATAGTGCACACTTGTCAGCCCTTAAAACCTCATGTCACACCCCAACCGATGGCGGAATCATCGGGGCGCGGCACTGAACGAAACAGATTGTCCAGAAGTTTCCACAACAACTATTATATAAATTCAGTTTAAATGACACGTCCCATACCGTGTCCCAAATAAATAAACAAGTTATCATAGAAAGCAGCTAGGAAAATAATTCCGTTCCGACAACTCATATTCAATTATTATTACAGACAATTGTTTATTGTTTCTAGACTCCCTAGCCTCGATTTCATCACCATGCGCCTAAGCATCCTAGCAACTTACGCACCTGTCACATACGTTAAAATAAAGTCAATACATATAACGTAAAGGTGAGCACACAAGTTTGATAATAGCATATAGAGTTCGAATAGTTTACGCATAACCAGGCACGTACACAGAGGAAAACGATGCATGTTAATTATCGACATGGGACCATCGATACCAACGATTGCGGGTTGACCGTCCGAGACGGTTCGCAATACATGATTACCACCGTAATCCATGCAAGTAATTGTACTTAACAACCCCCGTGTGAACGGGTGCTGAGTCCAAACTATAGTACTATGTTGCTAAGGCAGGTAGATAGCACTCCACGTGTAAACATAATAAACAGCATTCATTTAGTCAAGTAGCACATGCAATTGGTTAGCGTTCAAATAGTTTGTGTTTGATTGTGATTTGATAGGTAACGTATGTAACACCCAAAAGTGCTAAAAGCAAAAGGGATCGAGTATACTCACAGTGATTGATTATGGATTGAAGGGAGCGCTGATAGTAAGATTAGCCTGAATAGTTCGATAGCATAACGGTAAGTAACGGGGAAAATAAGACAAGTGTGAATGGATCGCATGGGTTGGTCGATCGAACGGCAGGTTCGATCGAACGGGCTGTTCGGTCGGCTGGTCTGTCCGGTTGAACAGTCTTGTTCGATCGGCCGGTTGGCTCGATCGGCTGGGCCATTCGAGTGGATTGTTTCTTCCTCTGGCGTGTTTGTGTTTGAGGATTTGAACTTTTGAAGTTTTCGTTGCAGCATTTGAGAACACTGAAGTGTTCTTACCTTTCAAGTCGGTCGATCGAACGGTTCGTTCGATCGGCTAGCTCACTCGATCGGCTAGGAACTTCAGAATTAGTCCTCAACTTAATGTCACTCGATCGAACAGTCTGTTCGATCGGCTGGCATTCCTACTACGACCGAGTTGTGAAAACGATTAAGTGTTGAAGCATAGTATCTCATGATCCGAACAGTAATGTTCACCAATCGAGTGCCATGTTCGATCGAACACTACTTCGTCAATACTATACCTCAAAAGTTTGGAAAAGTGAGACGCCATGTGCTAGCCGATCGGCTGGCCCGGACGATCGGCTGGTGTGTCCGATCGGCTGGGCTGTTCGATCAGCCTAGCCGTTCGGCCAGCAAGTCTGACCTGGTCGGCCTTTCGTCTAACAATTGGTCGTCTGGTTACTTGTCATTATATCGAGGTAGTTTGATAACGAGTTGAACTATGATACCTTCGTTCTTACCCATCTCTCCGGCTCGGACAGGAATCACCCAAGTCCGGCCGGTGAACGGTTCGGAATGTTGTTTTAGAGTTTAACCCGAAATCGGTGAACCTTGTATATAGAATCCGAATCTTGAACCTTTTAACTTGTTAGAATGATTAGTTAGCCGGTTCAAGCTCCGTTTCTAGCGGGTTGAAGGCATTGAGTGTAAAAGAGTTGAAAGAAAGTTGGGATTCCTTCTTCCAATCCTTCACAACTTGTGGATGTTTAGATCTTCGATAGATCTTAACTTGTTTATGTGGAAATCGGTTAGATCTGAGCTATTCATGGTTGAATGAGGCCAAAGTTTGATGTTTTTCAAGAACACCATGATGACATCACCCAAGAACACTTAGATCTTGGTGATTTCACGATTAAAATCCAAGTTTTGAAAGATATAAAGGTGTAGAATCAAGTAATGATAAAAAACGTACAAGAATTAGAGTGAAAACTTACCGGGATTGAGAGAAATCTGAGAAAAGATGAAGAATAGGAGCTGGCCGGTCAGAACTTTCCAAAAGTGGAAATGAAGACAAGGACAGCCCTATTTATAGGCTTCCAAAAGAGGAAAGTGGCAGCCGATCGGCCAGGAGCTCCAATCGAGTGGGCTGCTCGATCGGCTGGCAAGATGCTAGCCGATCGGCTGGCCTGTTCGATCAGGTTGCCTCCTGTTCGATCCGCGACACACTTTGAGTATTTTGCGACGATTTTCGACGTTTCGATTTCGATGGACGATGATACGAATACGATAGAGTTCCTAGTCAAATTACTTTCAGTCCCAACTACTATATCTAACATACAATCTTCTATCAGTCACGTTTCGATGTCGGTTTCGATTGAGTTCGATTGCTTTTCGAGTTTCGATTTGATTTTCGATTGATTTGCTTGAATACCACACCAAACATAAAGTAAACACGCACAAGTAACACGTAAGGCACACGCACACGTATTACAATACTAAAATTTGCATAGTTCGAGTCTCGAGTTCGATGATTGTTAGATCGGTTTGATTACTGATTAGGTTAACTTTATCGCATTGTTACTTACTATCATTCACAGTCGTAGATCGGTTCGCGTTAAAACATTCGATTACCTCGATTCTTGCTGATTACAACACTTACTCCACATAATACAACTAAAACATAAAATCGACTATTTACAGTCAAAGGAAATCAAAGTTGACTTGGACTTTGACTTTGACTTTGACATTCGAAAACACGGGGTGTTACAGCCTCCCCTTGTTTAGGGAATTTCGTCCCGAAATTAGGCTCGAAGGCTACACAACGCCGTGATTTACCAATTTGATGCTTCAGATCTATTTATTTAAATAACTGCGGGTACTTGGCCTTCATGTCGCTTTCGAGTTCCCAAGTGAACTCCGCGCCTCGTTTGCCTTCCCATCAGACTTTCACGATCGGGATGCGAGAACGCCTGAGTTGCTTGGTTTGGCGATCCATGATTTTGACAGGCTTTTCCATGAAGTGTAATGTTTCGTTGACCTGAAGATCGTCGAGTGGTACGATTAGATCATGATCAGCAAGGCATTTTCGGAGGTTAGAGACATGGAAGGTCGGGTGGACGTTACTGAGTTCCTCCAGTAATTCGAGTCTGTAGGCGACTTTTCCGATTCTTTCCAGAATCCTAAAAGGTCCAACATATCGGGGCGCGAGTTTCCCTTTCTTGCCGAATCGGACTACACCCTTCCAAGGCGATACCTTTAGGAGTACGTAGTCACCAACTTCAAATTCAAGGGGCTTGCGTCTTTTATCGGCGTAACTTTTCTGTCTGTTCCGAGCTTTCACCAAGTTGTCTCTAATCTGGTGGATTTTGTCAGCCGTTTCTTGTAGAATCTCGGGACCGGTTAGTTGCGAGTGACCGATCTCGTGCCACACAATAGGCGATCGACATCTTCTACCATACAAAGCCTCGATAGGTGCTATTTGAATGCTGGCATGATAGCTGTTATTGTACGAGAATTCGACCAACGGTAGGTGTTTGTTCCAACTACCACCAAAATCTATGACACACGCTCGGAGCATGTCTTCAAGAGTACGGATCGTTCTTTCAGTCTGTCCGTCGGTTTGAGGATGGAATGCAGTACTCAGATTAAGCGACGTACCAAGGGCCGCTTGAAACGTTTCCCACAATCGCGAAGTGAACCGAGCATCACGGTCTGAAATGATGTCACGAGGCGTACCATGATTACGAATGATCTCGTCGGTGTAGATTTGGGCTAGTCGTTCCACCTTGTAGTCTTCTCGTATCGGCAAAAAGTGGGCTGATTTCGTTAGACGATCGACTATGACCCAAATACTGTCGTGACCTAATGGCGTGGGCGGGAGTTTCGTTATGAAATCCATAGCTATACTCTCCCACTTCCATATAGGTATCGGCGGTTGTTCAGTAAGCCAGAAGGTCTTTGATGTTCAGCCTTGACTTTTTCGCAAGTTAAACAGCTTCCAACGTAACGGGCGATATCCCGTTTCATACCCGGCCACCAGTACTTATAACGCAGGTCCTGGTACATCTTGTGTGCACCGGGATGAATAGAATATCGGGACTTGTGGGCTTCATTCATGATAATCTTTCGCAAATCGGTCCGTTTAGGGATCCAAATTCGGTCCAGATAATAGAATATCCCATCTAGTTTACTTACTAACTGAGCTCCATCGTGATAGATCCTTTCTTTCTTCAATGTACGCTCGTTAAAGCAAGCATGTTGAGCTTCGCGGATGAGGGTTTCGAGGTTGTGCTGGGCTTGGATGTTTCGGGTACTGAGCACGTAACTCTTTCTGCTGAGCGCGTCAGCAACCACATTCGCCTTGCCTGGGTGATAACGAATCTCACAGTCGTAATCGTTGAGAAGTTCTACCCATCGGCGTTGACGCATATTAAGCTCTCTCTGATTAAAGATGTGTTGTAAACTCTTGTGATCAGTGTAGATCGTACACTTAGTGCCATACAGGTAGTGTCGCCAAATCTTCAACGCAAAGACAACCGCGCCTAGCTCGAGGTCATGGGTTGTATAGTTCTTCTCGTGGATTTTGAGCTGACGAGATGCGTAGGCTATAACCTTGTCTCGCTGCATGAGGACACAGCCGAGACCGAGGTTAGAAGCATCACAGTAGACAATGAAGTTGTCGCTTCCATCGGGTAGTGTAAGAATCGGAGCGTTGCACAGCATATGCTTGAGGGTTTGAAAGGCAGTCTCTTGTGCGTTTCCCCACACAAAAGGCTTGTCCTTATGAGTAAGGGCAGTAAGCGGCACAGCGATCTTGGAGAATCCTTCAATGAATCATCGATAATAGCCCGCGAGTCCGAGAAAAGAACGAACTTCTGACGGGTTCTTAGGTGTAATCCAGCTTTTGACAGCTTCAATCTTCGCGGGATCGACATGGATACCCTGACTATTCACAATGTGACCCAGAAACTGAATCTCCTCCAACCAGAATTCACACTTGGAGAATTTGGCGTAGAGTTGGTTCCCTTGGAGTAACTCGAGAACCAAACGTAGATGTTGCGCGTGTTCGGCTTTCGACTTGGAATAAATCAAGACATCGTCGATGAACACGATGACGAAACGGTCAAGATAAGGCTTACACACGCGATTCATCAGATCCATGAAAACCGCGGGTGCATTGGTTACACCAAAGGGCATAACTACAAATTCGTAATGGCCATAACGGGTTCGAAAAGCGGTCTTAGGAATGTCTTCCTCTTAAATCCGTAGCTGATGATATCCTGAACGCAGATCGATCTTAGAGAAACATGCGGCACCTTGTAGCTGATCAAACAAATCGTCAACTCGGGGTAAGGGGTATCGGTTCTTGATGGTTAGCTTATTCAATTCCCGATAGTCGATGCACATCCGGAACGACCCGTCCTTCTTTTTGACGAAAAGGACTGGCGCGCCCCAAGGAGAGGTGCTTGGGCGAATAAAGCCTTTTTCGAGTAATTCCTGGAGTTGGTTCGAGAGTTCCCGCATTTCGGATGGTGCGAGTCGGTAAGGGGCTTTGGCAACGGGGTTAGCTCCAGGAATGAGGTCGATACGAAAGTCGATATCACGACTTGGTGGTAGTCCGGGAAGATCGTCAGGGAACACTTGAGGAAATTCACGAACCACGGGAACATCTTTGACTTCAACTTTCTTTTTCTTTCCCTTCTCCGCTACTACAATGTTGGCCAAGAAGGCTCAGTATTCCTTGCGGAGATACTTGCTGGCTTGAATACACGACATAAGTTTGAGACCTTTCGACGTTGTTTCACCGTACACACACAGAAGATCACCATTCGCGAGCGAGAATCGAATCATCTTTTCAAAGCACACAACTTCAGCATGGTTTTCACGAAGAAAGTCCATGCTTATTATGACGTCAAAACTTTCGAGTTGCATCGAAATAAGGTCGATTGGGAAGATGTGATTGTTGAGTTCGAGAGTACAATCACGGAGTACTGAATTAACGGCAATACTTCTTCCTGTAGCAACTTCGACTTCGAATGACGAGGATAGATAAGAGCGCTTACGACTAAGGAGCTTCTCGAATTCAAACGACACAAAGCAGTTATCGGCTCCAGTATCAAACAAACATGATGCTTAAATACCATTCACAAGGAACGTACCATTAACCACGTTGTTATCCGCATGAGCCTGGCGGGCATTGATATTGAAGGTTCGGGCATAGGCTGCTTGCTGCTGTGGCTGAGGCTGCTGTTGTGGTTGTTGCTGCTGGGGCTCTTGTTTAACCACCCTGTTCGGGCACCTGTTTGCAAAGTGGTTAGGGTCACCACATGCAAAGCAGACTCGAGCATTAGTTGCTGGTGCTTGAGCTGCTTGTTGGCCTTGAGGGGCAGGGAGTAGAGCTTGGTTGACAGGGGCTTGAGCTGGGGCTTGACGGGGACCATAGCGACAGTTCGCAGTGAAATGACCGTACAGGTTGCAGTGAGCGCAAAAACGACAAGGTAGACCCACTGGATGATGATACGAACATGTCGGGCAGAGTGGGTGAGGGCCTGTGTATGCACGCTTCGCTGACGGTGCATTGATCACTGGAGCTGAGCGCTGGTGTTGCTGCTGTTGAACTGGTACAGTTTGTAGAGGAGCAGCAGTTGTTGCGGCAGCACAGCTCTTGTTGCTGGAGCTGTTGTTGTTGTTCTTCTTCTTCCTTCTCGATGACTTGGAGGGTTGAGCAGATGAGTCGGTGGGTGTTGTAGTGACTTGGTGCAGAGACTTGGTTTGCTTATCCCAATAACCAGACTTTACTCGCTTATCATTGATCTCAGCGGCGAGTAGGTAGGTTTCTTCGATCGTTGCTGGCTTGGCGGCGTGAATAAATTCGGCTACACAGTCAGGTAGAGCTCGAATGTACTTCTTGATGGCTTGATCTGAGGTCTTGACTTGATCAGGACAGATGATGCTAAGCTGCTTAAAGCGAGCAGTGAGAGCAGCGTTGTCTCCATCCTTCTGCTTGATTCCCCAGAACTCGTCCTCCAGCTTTTGGCGTTCATGAGGAGGGCAGAATTCGTCGATCATGATTGTCTTCAACTCCTTCCATGTTAGCCCGTAAGCTGCATCATTTCCACGCTTGTTTCGTTTGGCCGTCCACCAGTCTAGAGCACGGGACTGGAAAACGCCTGTAGCGTTGAGAGTGCGGAGATGCTTGGGACATCCGCTCTGGCGCAGAGTGACTTCGACTGAGTCGAACCAGTGAAACATGGCTGTTGGACCATCTTCGCCAGTGAACTCTTTTGGTCCGCATGCTTTGAACTGCTTGAACCTGAAAGCAGCCTTGCTTGAATCCTTAGGGTTTTCAGCTCGGGATTCTTCTGATGACTTGCTAGCATTTTCATACACCTTACTCACAGCTTTCGCCACAGTTTTGGAGATGATAGTAGCGAGAAGTCTGTCCCTCTTTTCCTGGCGGGTAAGTGGGGTTCGGTGTCGGGATCCAGACGACGACATGGTCTGCATTTAGACATCGTCACGAGACTCAACACAACGAAATCGAATCTCACCTCACACGTCTACTACTATCTAAAGCTTAGAATCACGTCAAAACACGTATCACATAGACACATAATCACATAACCATAGATGCACATAAGCACAGAAGCACATAGAACACGTAGGTCACAGAAGCACATAAGCACTTAGAGCACAAAACACGAAAACACGTAAATACCTAGGCACTTAATCACTGAAGCAGTCAGAAAACAGAAACCTATCCTTCAAAGCTCGCGTTCGTTTGTATAGCGATCGCATATGGCATATTGAGTAGCACAGTATAGTATATTCTAGTTTAGTCGTATAGCATATCATATCGTAACTTCGTCTAGATTGCAGCAACTGGGGATCGATTAGGGATAGAATAACAGTACAAGTCGTGTGTGTCGATCAATATGATAGCAGAATTGAATAACGTCCCAAAATATAACACCAAACCAGAGAAAGCACACATAAGCACATAAAATCAACGAGTCATCAGAGTACGCGGTTGCGGTTCTCAGAATCGAAACACATAAAATCGAGAGATAGATTGTCTGCGGCTACCAGACATCGACTACCCAAGGCAACTCGACTATTCATAGTAGACTTGTCATCACTTTCGACTCTAGCGGTTGTGTTTCTGCCTCGATTCTCGGGCATTCCACACGCGTTCCCTAGGTCATACTTGTGAGTTCAGGTCGTTGGAGTCCATCGAGGCCTTGGTGAGATAAATAAAGTCCAGAACAAACTGCCAAGGTTAGGGTTTCACCCCTTGGCTTAGCAATTTCTTCCTTGTTTTTAATAAAATCGAGAAGAATTTTCATCAAAATTGGGGGTTTCACACCTGATTTGGTATAATTCCCCTCGTTTATTGGCGAAATTATCGAGATAGTCATGAATAAGCGAATAAAATCGGCATAAGTCAGGCAGTTTGGTCAGGAGTTTGCGGAATTCACACCTATTCCCAACTGAATCGCCTGACTTTGATTGAAAATTCGAGTGCAGTGATAATGAAGAATTGCAGAATAAGCACATAAACTTGGTCTGATGGTTCTTAACTATAGTCTAGGTCTCTAAGACAGCGACCCGGACTAGGTCGTGTCTATCCAAATTCCCTATAGTTATGGCTCTGATACCAATCCGTCACACCCCAACCGATGGCGGAATCATCGGGGCGCGGCACTGAGCGAAACAGATTGTCCAGAAGTTTCCACAACAACTATTATATAAATTCAGTTTAAATGACACGTCCCATACCGTGTCCCAAATAAATAAACAAGTTATCATAGAAAGCAACTAGGAAAATAATTCCGTTCCGACAACTCAGATTCAATTATTATTACAGACAATTGTTTATTGTTTCTAGACTCCCTAGCCTCGATTTCATCACCATGCGCCTAAGCATCCTAGCAACTTAAGCACCTGTCACATACGTTAAAATAAAGTCAATACATATAACGTAAAGGTGAGCACACAAGTTTGATAATAGCATATAGAGTTCGAATAGTTTACGCATAACCAGGCACGTACACAGAGGAAAACGTTGCATGTTAATTATCGACATGGGACCATCGATACCAACGACTGCGGGTTGACCGTCCGAGACGGTTCGCAATACATGATTACCACCGTAATCCATGCAAGTAATTGTACTTAACAACCCCCGTGTGAACGGGTGCTGAGTCCAAACTATAGTACTATGTTGCTAAGGCAGGTAGATAGCACTCCACGTGTAAACATAATAAACAGTATTCATTTAGTCAAGTAGCACATGCAATTGGTTAGCGTTCAAATAGTTTGTGTTTGATTGTGATTTGATAGGTAACGTATGTAACACCCAAAAGTGCTAAAAGCAAAAGGGATCGAGTATACTCACAGTGATTGATTATGGATTGAAGGGAGCGCTGAGAGTAAGATTAGCCTGAATAGTTCGATAGCATAACGGTAAGTAACGGGGAAAATAAGACAAGTGTGAATGGATCGTATGGGTTGGTCGATCGAACGGGCTGTTCGGTCGGCTGGTCTGTCCGGTTGAACAGTCTTGTTCGATCGGCCGGTTGGCTCGATCGGCTAGGCCATTCGAGTGGATTGTTTCTTCCTCTGGTGTGTTTGTGTTTGAGGACTTGAACTTTTGAAGTTTTCGTTGCAGCATTTGAGAACACTGAAGTGTTCTTACCTTTCAAGTCGGTCGATCGAACGGTTCGTTCGATCGGCTAGCTCACTCGATCGGCTAGGAACTTCAGAATTAGTCCTCAACTAAATGTCACTCGATCGAACAGTCTGTTCGATCGGCTGGCATTCCTACTACGAATGAGTTGTGAAAACGATTAAGTGTTGAAGCATAGTATCTCATGATCCGAACAGTAATGTTCACCAATCGAGTGCCATGTTCGATCGAACACTACTTCGTCAATACTATACCTCAAAAGTTTGGAAAAGTGAGACGCCATGTGCTAGCCGATCGACTGGCCCGGTCGATCGGCTGGTGTGTCCGATCGGCTGGGCTGTTCGATAAGCCTAGCCGTTCGGCCAGCTAGTCTGACCTGGTCGGCCTTTCGTCTAACACTTGGTCGTTTGGTTACTTGTCATTATATCGAGGTAGTTTGATAACGAGTTGAACTATGATACCTTCGTTCTTACCCGTCTCTCCGGCTCGGACAGGAATCACCCAAGTCCGGCCGGTGAACGGTTCGGAATGTTGGTTTAGAGTTTACCCCGAAATCGGTGAACCTTGTATATAGAATCCGAATCTTGAACCTTTTAACTTGTTAGAATGATTAGTTAGCCGGTTCAAGCTCCGTTTCTAGCGGGTTGAAGGCATTGAGTGTAAAAGAGTTGAAAGAAAGTTTGGATTCCTTCTTCCAATCCTTCATAACTTGTGGATGTTTAGATCTTCGATAGATCTTAACTTGTTTATGTGGAAATCGGTTAGATCTAAGCTATTCATGGTTGAATGAGGCCAAAGTTTGATGTTCTTCAAGAACACCATGATGACATCACCCAAGAACACTTAGATCTTGGTGATTTCACGGTTAAAATCCAAGTCTTGAAAGATAGAAAGGTGTAGAATCAAGTAATGATAAAAAACGTACAAGAATTAGAGTGAAAACTTACCGGGATTGAGAGAAATCTGAGAAAAGATGAAGAATAGGAGCTGGTCGGTCAGAACTTTCCAAAAGTGGAAATGAAGACAAGGACAACCCTATTTATAGGCTTCCAAAAGAGGAAAGTGGCAGCCGATCGGCCAGGAGCTCCGATCGAGTGGGCTGCTCGATCGGCTGGCAAGATGCTAGCCGATCGGCTGGCCTGTTCGATCAGGTTGCCTCCTGTTCGATCCGCGACACACTTTGAGTATTTTGCGACGATTTTCGACGTTTCGATTTCGATGGACGATGATACGAATACGATAGAGTTCCTAGTCAAATTACTTTCAGTCCCAACTACTATATCTAACATACAATCTTCTATCAGTCACGTTTCGATGTTGGTTTCGATTGAGTTCGATTGCTTTTCGAGTTTCGATTTGATTTTCGATTGATTTGCTTGAATACCACACAAACATAAAGTAAACACGCACAAGTAACACATAAGGCACACGCACACGTATAACAATACTAAAATTTGCATAGTTCGAGTCTCGAGTTCGATGATTGTTACATCGGTTTGATTACTGATTAGGTTAACTTTATCGCATTGTTAACTCCTATCATTCACAGTCGTAGATCGGTTCGCGTTAAAACATTCGATTACCTCGATTCTTGCTGATTACAACACTACTCCACATAATACAACTAAAATATAAAATCGACTATTTACAGTCAAAGGAAATCAAAGTTGACTTGGACTTTGACTTTGACTTTGACATTCGAAAACACGGGGTGTTATACCTCCGGCATCTTCCCGAAAGGGACGGTGTTCCGGCCATTTGATCGGGAAATCCGATCAGATATGGTTTCCGACGAGTGGATATGCTTCGATGCTTTTCCTTTTACCTTAGGGTTGCAATTTCCTTTCTCGGACTTTATCACCGAGTTCTTTAATGTTACCAAA
Source organism: Helianthus annuus (assembly GCF_002127325.2). NCBI lineage: Eukaryota > Viridiplantae > Streptophyta > Magnoliopsida > Asterales > Asteraceae > Helianthus > Helianthus annuus. Next base: position 14,235,305 of record NC_035443.2, read on the forward strand.
ATCTGCTTTAGTCAGACAATGCCAATGCTTTGGCGAGTCCTGTCTGTTCTTGATCAAATCAAGAATAACCATATCCCTGATCTTTCTCTTCATGACCTTCCTTTAGCATACCGGCTTAGATGTCATGGCTCTTGTCGATTTTTGTTTTACTCTACTTCCAGCGACCCATTAATCCTCCGAGCCACCAGGAATGAAGAGGAATGGAAATTCAAATTCTTTTTTGTAAAAAGAGATTCAATCCCTGGTGGAGCGGATTATCCGGTGAAATGGTTGAAAAAGGGTAGGACCTAGGGTTTTAGGACGATCCTGTCTTATATCCTGCCATATATCTTGAAGTGACTTTGTTGTTTTCTTGTACACAGCTGATTTTAGGAAGCTTGCACCTCCCCTTGCAGATTCACAGAAAAGGATTGACGCTATCAGACTCCTTCCCGAAGCTGAAAGAAGTTTTAACCCGTCTCCACCATCTCCAAGCCCTCTTTCCAGTGTAAACATGTCTGGTAAGGATCCTGTTCGATATCCTGCATACATGCTTTTATTTGAAATATTTAGGAAAGAATTTTACTCCCTGTATGCAGATTCCAGCAAAGTTCCAATCCTCCTTGACCTTGACGAGCTTGACAGTTATCCTACTCCAGTCATGGTCAAGAAAGAGACCCCTGCTGCCACCAGCTCCAAGCCGCTTCCGGCTCCCAAGGCTAATCCGAGGACTCATGCTTCTACCGCAAAAAAGAGGAAGGGCTCTGAAGTTAGTGCCCCAGGCTCCGAAGGGTTCTCCTATGATGAGCTCAGCTTTACCGATTCCTTGGAACCTATGACGTCCTTCTTAAATAAGGTAATATCCTGGCACTACATCCTGCATAATATCCTGATAGAATATCCTGACAGAATATTCAGGTTAGTGAATATTGACTTATACCTGAATTTTAACTTACAGGGCCTCCAGCATCTGCTCCATCTTTACAACGATGCCTGTGGTACTGCTGCACTCTACGAAGCCAAGATTAAGCAGCTTGAGACTACTGTTGCCGACCAAGGTGCCATTGCTGAAGCGAAGAGTCGGCACTATGAGGATAAGCTAAAAAAGGTCACCCAGGATGCCGAGCTCAAGCTGGCCACCGTGCAAATGGATCATGAACAAGCCATGGTCTCTTTCCGGGAAGGAATCAAGGCTTCTGCTAGGGTCTCTCTGCTGCAAGCTCGCATCAAGATGGCTTATGAGGCCAATGAGACAGGCCTTGTGTGCCCAGCTTGGCCGGTTGACTCTTGGGTGGCAAAGTTGAAGGAGCTTGGAGGCAAGGCTGTGCCACTTCCTGCAGAAGCTGGTGAGTCCTCTAAGTCAGCAGAGGTGGTAGATAGTCTGGAGACAAGAAGGATGCTGGAGCGGATGCTGGGATGGATGCTGGTGCTGAGAAGTCGGAGAAGGTTGGAGAAGATGCCGCTGTGTGAGGGCATTCAGGTGGGCGATGATGGATATACGTGCCAAGGCCGGAGCCCACTTTTTAAATTTGATAGTTTGTGGCTGTTTGAACAATTTCCCTTTCTTGTTTGTTAAACAATTTTAATTTCCTGCACGTAGACAATATGATGGCCAAAGGTGGAGGGATCCTGAGTTTCAGGACGAAACTCTTGGTCATCAGTTAGTATGGTTTATTTTGAACACTTTTAACAATTGAAGGTGGAGGTATCTTGGGTTCCAAGACGAAGCCTTCAATTGTTAAGTAAATATGGCTAGGAACTATTTGTGCTCTTGGCGGATGGTCCTTGGTTTGAGGTGAAACCAAGAGCACAACTTTATGGTATGTTAATAATATAACCTTTTTTGGCTTTATTCCTGTTATTATATTTCATTACACGAATTTTACTTATGAAAACTGTTTTGTTTGAAAACTCTTGGAAATATTACGGGAACACCATCTGAGAATATCCTGACAAGTATCCTAAGAGATATCCTGGTCAGGATATCATCATATAACTTAGAAAACTTAAGTCTTTTGAAAAAAGGAGAGATCATACCAAAGACTCTTATAGAGTCAATTCCAATCTTCCACCTTAGGAATGTCCCCAGTGCACACTTATAAACTTGGATCCAACCTTTGAATAGTATAATGTATGTCCCCTGTGTATAACACAGAAATGCAAATGTATTCATACTTTGGCTTGAATAAATTCCAAACACCTCAAGGTAAAAACCTTGATATCCTGAAATGAATCCTTAGCATACTGGGGGTAAACCCTTAATATCCTGGGGATAAACCCTGATATCCCGGGGATAAACCCTGATATCCTGGGGATAAACCCTGATATCCTGGGGATAAACCCTGAGTTTCATGCGCTACAGGCGAGAGTGTATAAACTCCAAATCTTAGAAAGGTAAAAACCTTTAAACCTTAGAGAGTATGAAAATACCCTTTCGTGAGAGAGGGTGATCAATCCTCATATACCTTCAGGATCCAGGATATAGCCAACAGTAACGAAATTGTCAGCCACTTTTACATGAACTGGTCCCGCTACCTTGAACTATACCTAGATAACTTGCGCTCCAGGTGATGTGTTTAAACCCAATTCGAAAGAAAGGTGAATACCTTAAACCTTTGAAGGGATCAGGATCCCTTAAACATGAGAGAGGGGGCCAATCCTCTAATCTTTCGATTTATCCTGAGTGCAAATCCTGGAGCTATATCCTGGAGCATATGCTGCAAAATAACTGTAAACTAAGGTGGGTGTTAGCCTGGCTAACACCCCTCCGATGCTTAAGTCAGTATTGGGTTCAAGATAATACACAGATATATTTAAAAGAGATAGAATACATACCACTCTGAGATAGAAATTAAATTCTATTCTTACTTGAAATAGAGCTTTAAGTGTATTGCATTCCAGGATCTCGGTAGCATATCCCCTTCCATATCCTTGAGTCTATATGCTCCTTTCCCTGCTTCTGACTCAACTTCATATGGTCTTTCCCATTTTGGAGCTAGCTTGCCATCGGCAGGATTAGTGGTATTTTGAAAAGCCTTTCTTAGCACCCAATCACCAACTCGAAATCTCCTAGTCCTTATATTCTTGTTATATGCTCTGGATATTCTTTGTTGATATGCTGCTATCCTTAGCCTTGCTGCATCCCTTTTTTCATCTATAATATCCAAATCTTGACATAAGGCTTCAGGATTCTGTTCAGGATCCTGTAGGATAGATCTTGCAGTAGGTATCGCCATTTCCGTTGGAATCATTGCTTCTGCTCCAAATACCAAGGAAAATGGGGTTTGGCCTGTCGCATTCTTTACCGTTGTCCTATCAGCCCACAAAACAAAGGGTAATTCTTCTGCCCATCTTCCTTTTTTGGCTCCAAGTCTCTTCTTTAAGTTATTAACAATTATCTTGTTTGAGGATTCTGCTTGTCCATTCGTGTTAGGGGAGGATTTTCTAACAATTAGTGATCCTTGCTTATTATCCTGACAAGTGATCCTTGCTTCTGTGACAGATAGTGATCCTCAAAAGAGCTTCAGGATCAGGATCATGGATCACCTTAAGGATCCTCATACTAACGATTGGTTGTTTGTATTTCGTATTATTTTGCAGGAGTATTGAACTTGACTTGGTCTTAGCAACGTTACTATGGAATATTCCCCAAGTATTTCGCACTCATTTGAACGAAAATGGACGTTGTGGAGAACGTGGGAGAATGGCACGAAAGTCGGGCAGTTAGTTAGCTTAGTTTAGCTTTCATATTTAAATGGGGTGACGAGCTAAAATTAGAACACTTAGCCATTTTTGCTTACACACACTCTCGTACAATTGCAGTCACAAAGCTCTCAGCAAACACTTAGCATTTCTCACACTTTTACACGTTTAAGCATAGTGATCCTTGTACTTAGCTCGTCACTATCCGAAGTTGTAAACTCTAATTGATTTATTTGAGCTTGGTGATCGGTAGTTTCCATCACCCGAGGTTTTTTATGCCGGAGATCATTCATTGATCAAGGGCTTTTTCCTCGTATAAATCCTTGTGCTGTTCGTACAATTCATTTCATAGTGATCCTTATCATAATTCTTCATTTCAAGCATCATTCCCCGTAACTTGGAGTTTGGTTGCATTATCCTAGCGTGATTTTTAACCAAAACAGTTTGGCGCCCACCGTGGGGCAATTGGTGCTTCATTTATAAGAAAATTTTCTCTTGGTGATCATTCCAATTCATTGCATACGAATACATGGCTTCATCAGTGAAGAATACCTCTACGGCAATGTCTGCGGTCAATTCGTCTCAGGGCATTCCACCTTTGCCTCCACCACCTGCTGGATCTCAGAAAAATGCTGAGAAGAAACCAACTCCCATATTCTCTAAACCTCTAACTTCTTCTGCTCCTTACACTCCCACTACTAGTGACATGTTTACTTTGATTTTGCAGATGAAGGAACATATACAGCAACAGGATAAAACCAATGACAGGATCCTCAAAGAAATCGGAGATCTTAAGAAACAAAAGAAAGTGGCAGAGGATCATTCCCCACTGGTGCCCAGATCTTTGAATTTTGATACTCCGGTGATCACTTCTCAGCCTTCGGTGATTCCAGACGTTCAGTATGTGGGTGGACCAAAAGGAGTGCACTACGGATCGACAATAATGACTCAGGCATCAGGTTCATATTTTCAGCCAGCAGGATCCTATCCTCAGCATATGGGATCCTTCATGAGTTCAGGAGCCTACTCAGGAGCGCAGCAGGTTCAAGGATCCTCCTTTATTCCAGGATCATCCCAGGTTCAAGGATCCTCCTTTGTTCCAGGATCATCCCAGGTTCAAGGATCCTCCTTTGTTCCAGGATCATCCCAGGTTCAAGGATCCTCCTTTGTTCCAGGATCATCCCAGGTTCAAGGATCCTCCTTTGTCCCAGGATCATCCCAGGTTCAAGGATCCTCCTTTGTTCCAGGATCATCCCAGGTTCAAGGATCCTCCTTTGTTCCAGGATCATCCCAGGTTCAAGGACCCTCCTTTGTTCCAGGATCATCCCAGTTTCAGGGATCCTTCCAGATGCCAGGATCCTTGAGGAGTTTGCAAACAGGAAGTTCAGATGTCCATCAGGGAGATTTTATTCCAATGCAGACCATTGCTTCCACTGGTCCCTCCATCATCCCAGAGTCCCAGCAATATGGATTCACATCCAATATTCCTAACTTGAACCCAATGGGAGGTAACACTTTTAATAATTCTCTTACCACTAACCATGGATTCATGCAGGATGCAGGTATCAACCATGCTATGGCCAGAGAGTTGCAAAAACTGAAGGATATGATATCAAGTGTTCCAGGAGTGGTCAAACCTATCCCGGAGATTGCAGATGGAAGCCATAAGATATCTCGTTTTGCACCAACAATTTGTGATGCTGAGATACCCAAAAGGTTCCATGTTCCAACTATGAAGCTGTATGATGGTTCGACGGATCCTGAGGAACACATAGCACAATACAGGGAAAGGATGGAGATCAATCCAATTCCAGAAAGGTTAAAGGAAGCATGCCTATGCAAGGGATTTGGATCCACTCTTACTGGATCGGCTCTCAAATGGCTGCTAAGTCTTCCCCCTTACTCTATTACCTCATTTGCTAATCTAGTTAACTTATTCAATAATCAGTTTTCTTGTAGTAGAAAATTTGAACGATTAACTAGTGATTTATATAGGATAACTCAGGGTCATAATGAATCACTAAGGGATTACATAACCAAATTTAGTAAAGAATCCTTAGACATTCCCAACTTGGATATAGCCACGGCTGTTGAGGCCTTCAAAATGGGATTGCTTAGGGATTCATTGTTCTATGATGATCTTGTTATGACACCATGCAGGAACCTAGATGAGGTAAGAACCCGGGAACTCAGGTTCATCCGGCTAGAGGATGACAAGAGGATCCAGGAGAGATTAGCAGGATCCTCAAAACAAGAAAAGCAAGGATCCTCGTACAAGAACAACAAATTCAAATCCTATAACAGATCTGACAACCAGAACGTGCATGCTGTTGATCAAGAAGATGATGATGAGGATTATCCTCCAATTTCTGAATATAGTTTTTCCGTTGACAACAATGAACTAATCCTTGCGATGCAGAATCTAGGAGAAAAAGCCAGATGGCCTAGAAAAAATGACAGACCGGCTGCAACCAAAGATAAATCAAAGTGGTGTGCATACCATGAGGATTTGGGGCATTTAACAGAAGAATGCATCGCATTGAGAAAGGAAATTGGATATCTATTGAGCAAGGGGCATTTAAAAGAATTGCTGGGTAGAAAAAAGTCAAGGACCCAGGATCCTGAAAGGATCCCTGAGAAAGCTCCAGCCCCTCCGGCAGATGCACAAGTGATAAACTTTATTTCTGGAGGATCAGACATCTGTGGTACATCCTTCTCAGCAGCTAAAAGGCATGTAAAGGAAGCTAAAATGGATAATGGAGAAAGACCTGTTCGAACATCAAGTGTCTCTGAGGGAAAAGTCATAACGTTTGATGAGGATGATCGTGTTGACATCCAGGATCCTCATCACGATGGTTTAGTTATTACTCTTTTTATTTCTAACCATTTTGTTCGCAGGATCCTTATTGACGGAGGAAGCTCAGTGAACATTATCCAGCTAGATGTTCTGAAGAAAATGGATATCCCTGAATCAGATATCATACCAAGATCCTCCGTGCTTGTGGGATTTAGTGGCGAAACTAAGAACACCCTGGGGGACATCAAACTCCCAATTTATGTTGAAGGATTACATAATTATCAAAAATTTTGTGTTATTGACTGTTTATCTTGTTGTAATGTTATCCTTGGCAGGCCCTGGATACACGATATGAAGGCAGTCGCATCTACCTACCATCAATGTGTGAAGCTCCCTAGCCCTTGGGGAATAGTCAAGATCGATAGTGATCAGCAGGAGGCTAAGGATTGTTATACTTCATCAATGAAACCAGCCTCAAAATCAAGGGATCAATAGCAATCAAAGTATCCTCCAAGGGATGTCTTGGAGGCAAGAGAGCAGGATGTGGTGGAAATCCTCATGGATCCCGATGATACTGAATCCAAAATCTATATCGGGTCAGGGATCCTTGGCAAGATGAAAGAAGACCTTGTATCCTTCCTCAAAAGAAGGAAGACTACCTTTGCATGGAAACATGAGGATATGACAGGTATATCTAAGGATATTATCACTCATAAACTCGGTATTGATAGGTCATTCAAACCAATCCATCAAAAAAGGAGGAAGTTTGCACCTGAAAGAAATGCCATTATCCAGGAAGAGGTAGAAAAATTGCTCCGAGCATGTATGATTAGAGAGGTAAAGTATCCAAGATGGTTGGCCAATGTGGTTGTTGTTCAAAAGAAAAATGGAAAGTGGAGGGTATGTGTCGATTTCACCGATTTAAATAAGGCATGTCCCAAGGATCCTTTCCCATTACCCCACATTGACTCCATGGTGGATGCAACGGCGGGTCATGAACTGTTGACTTTTATGGATGCTTCATCTGGATTCCAACAAATTCAGATGGAACCATCTGACCAAGAGGATACGGCTTTTATGACCCCAACCGGTATATATTGTTATATTGCTATGCCGTTTGGATTAAGGAATGCAGGTGCAACATATCAAAGGCTGGTGAACATGATGTTCAAGGATCAGATTGGACAAACTATGGAGGTTTACATAGATGATATGGTGGTAAAGTCCATAAAAGCTGAGGATCACCTAAGAGACTTGGAGGAAGCATTTGATATCCTTGATAGATATAACATGAAACTTAATCCTTCAAAATGTTACTTTGGTGTTAAAGCAGGTAAATTCTTAGGATATATGGTGACCAAGAGAGGCATTGAAGCTAGCCCGGAACAAATCAAAGCCTTGGTGAACATCAAATCTCCTGCCAATGCTAAGGATGTACAAAGGCTAATAGGCAGGATAGCAGCTTTGAACAGATTTATATCCAAATCCTCAGAGAAGTGCAAAGAATTCTATGATATCCTAAGGAAGAACAAGAAATTTGAGTAGACTGAGAAGCATGAGAGTGCTTTACGAGCTCTCAAAGAATACCTATCCTCAGCTCCAGCCTTGATGAAACCAGAAAAAGGAGATGTGTTATCCTTATATCTTGCGGTATCCTCAAAAGCAGTAAGTGCAGTCCTTGTTAAGGATCATGAAGGTACACAACATCCTGTCTATTATGTAAGTAAGAGTTTACTTGATGCCGAATCCAGGTATTCACACCTTGAACAGCTTATTCTTGCATTAATCATGGCATCTACTAAGTTGAGACATTATTTTGAAACTCATGTTATTGTCGTTAAAACTAATTTTCCAATTAAGAATGTCCTCAGGAAACCAGAGATGTCTGGTGTTAGAGCAGGATTTTTAATGACCTGTGATCCTTACCTAGTATCCTAATAATGATCCTTGTTTCTGTGGCAGATGGTGATCCTCAGAAGAACTTCAGGATCAGGATAATGGATCATCCTAAGGATCCTCATACTAACGATTGTTCTCTTTGAATTTAATGTTGTTTTGCAGGAATTACGAGTTGGACCTGGTCTTGGCAGCGTTATTAAGGAGTCTTTCACGCTAATTTCGCACATGTATAACCAGAAATAGACGTTGTGGAGAATATGGAAACTTAGCACAAATTACGAGCAATTAGTTAGGCTAAATTTACTTCTGTTTCTAAAGGGGTAACGAGCTAGTAGTTAGGTGACTTACCTAAATTCAACCACACACACTTATATAAAGGGCACTCTCAAGCATTCGGAGGGGACAACACATTTCTTACACGCTCTAGCATACTACACCATAGTGATCCTTGCACCTAGCTCGTTATCACCCGAAGTTGTAAACATTGTTTATTATATTGAAGTTTGGTGATCGGTAGTTTCCATCACCCGAGGTTTTTTATGCCGGAGATCATTCATTGATCAAGGGCTTTTTCCTCGTATAAATCCTTGTGTCACTTGTGCAGTTTACATATAAGTGATCCTTTTCTTTATTCATCATCACAAGCATCATTCCCCATTAACAGAGAGTTTGGTTGCATTATCCTTGTGTGATTTTTGACCAAAACAGTTTGGCGCCCACCGTGGGGCAATTGGTGCTTCATTCATAAGAAAGTTTTCTATTGGTGATCATTCCGGATCGTTGCATACATGGCTTCATCGTTGAAGAATACCTCTACAGCGATGTCTGCGGTCAATTCATCTCAGGGCATTCCACCTTTGCCTCCGCCACCTGCTGGATCTCAGAAAAATGCTGAGAAGAGACCAACTTCCATTTTCTCTAAACCTCCATCTTCTTCTGCTCCAACTTCTTCTGCTCCCACTACTAGTGATATGTTTACTTTGATTTTGCAGATGAGGGATCGTATTCAGCGACAGGATGAAACTAATGACGACATCCTCAAGGAAATCGGAGATCTCAAGAGACAAAAGAAAACGGCAGAGGATCATTCTCCATTGGTGCCCAAATCTTTGAATTTTGATACTCCGATGATTACTTCTCAGCCATCAGAGATCCCAGACGTTCAACATGTGGGTGGACCAAGAGGAGTGCACTTCGGCTCAGCAATAGTGACTCAGGCATCAGGTTCGTATTTCCAGCCAGTAGGATCCTATCCTCAGCATATGGGATCCTTCGTGAATTCAGGAGCCTACTCAGGAGCGCAGCAGGTTCTAGGATCCTCCTTTGCTCCAGGATCATCCCAGGTTCAAGGATCCTCCTTCGTTCCAGGATCATCCCAGTTTCAGGGATCCCTCCAGATGCCAGGATCCTTGAAGAATTTGCAAACAGGAAGTTCAGATATCCATCAAGGAGATTTTATTCCAATGCAGACTATTGCTTCCACTGGTCCCTCCATCATCCCAGAGTCCCAGCAATATGGATTCACATCCAATATTTCTAACTTAAACCCAATGGGAGGTAACACTTTTAATAATTCTCTTACCACTAACCATGGATTCATGCAGGATGCAGGTATCAACCATGCTATGGCTAAAGAACTGCAGAAACTGAAGGATATGATATCAAGTGTTCCAGGGGTGGTCAAACCGATCCCGGAGATTGTAGATGGAAGCCATAAGGTATCTCGTTTTGCACCACCAATTTGTGATGCTGAGATACCCAAAAGATTCCATATTCCAACTATGAAGCTATAAGATGGTTCAACGGATCCTGAGGAACACATAGCACAATACAGGGAAAGGATGGAGATCAATCCGATTCCAGAAAGGTTAAAGGAAGCGTGCCTATGCAAGGGATTTGGATCCACTCTTACTAGATCAGCTCTCAAATGGCTGCTAAGTCTTCCCCCTTACTCTATTACTTCATTTGCCAATCTAGTTAACTTATTCAATAATCAATTTTCTTGTAGTAGAAAATTTGAACGATTAACTAGTGATTTATATAGGATAACTCAAGGTCATAATGAATCATTAAGGGATTATATAACAAAATTTGGTAAAGAATCCTTGGACATTCCCAACTTGGATATAGCCATGGCTGTTGAGGCCTTCAAGATGGGATTGCTTAGGGATTCATTATTCTATGATGACCTTGTTATGACACCATGCAGGAACCTAGATGAAGTAAGGACTCGGGCACTCAGGTTCATCCGGCTAGAGGATGACAAGAGGATCCAGGAGAGACAAGCAGGATCCTCAAAACAAGAAAAGCAAGGATCCTCTTTCAAGAACAACAAATTCAAATCCTATAACAGAATTGACAACCAGAACGTGCGTGCTGTTGACCAAGAAGAGGATGATGAGGATTATCCTCCGATTTCTTAATACTGTTTTTCCGTTGATAACCATGAACTAATCCTTGCGATGCAGAATCTAGGAGAAAAAGCCAGATGGCCCAGAAAAAATGACAAACCAGCTGCAACTAAAGACAAATCAAAGTGGTGTGCATACCATGAGGATTTTGGGCATTTAACAGAGGAATGCATCGCATTGAGAAAGGAAACTGGATATCTGCTGAGCAAGGGACATTTAAAAGAGTTGTTGGGAAGAAAAAAGCTAAGGACTCAGGATCCTGAAAGGATCCCTGAAAAAGCTCCAGCTCCTCCGACAGATGCACAAGTGATAAACTTTATTTCTGGAGGATCAGACATCTGTGGTACATCCTTCTCAACAGCTAAAAGGCATGCAAAGTGTTAGGGCTGGATTTTTATGACTTATGATCCTTACATATGATCCTAACCAGTGATCCTTATTTCTTTGGCAGATAGTGATCCTCAGAAGAGTTCCAGGATCAGGATCACGGACCATCACAGGGATCCTCATACTAACAGTTGTTTTCATTGGATTTAATGTTATCTTGCAGGAATGTCTGGCAGGATCCGCTCTTAGCAACGTAAACAAGGGACTCGTTCTTTACAACTTTGGCATATGCTTAATCAGAGATGAACGTTGTGGACGATATGGAAACTCGGCATAATTTAAGGGCGATAATTTAGGCTAGATTTACTTTTATTCCTAAAGGGGTAACGAGCTAATAGTTAGTCTATTTACCTAAAATAGGGCCACTCACACTTGTATAAATAGCTCTCTTCCACATTCGGAAGACACAACACACTTCCCTCACGCTTTGACACACGATACTATAGTGATCCTTGTACTTAGCTCGTTACCATCCAAAGTTGTAACCTTTATTTGTTATATTGAAGTTTGGTGATCGGTAGTTTCCATCACCCGAGGTTTTTTATGCCGGAGATCATTCATTGATCAAGGGCTTTTTCCTCGTATAAATCCTTGTGTCACTTGTGCATTTTATATTTAAGTGATCCTTCACTTTGTTCATCATACCAAGCATCATTCCCCGTTTACATAAAGTTTGGTTGCATTATCCTTGTGTGATTTTTGACCAAAACAGTTTGGCGCCCACCGTGGGGCAATTGGTGCTTCATTCATAAAAAGTTTTTCTGTTGGTGACCATTCCGGAGTGTTGCATGGCTTCGTCGTTGAAGAATACCTCCACAGCGATGTCGGCAGTCAATTCATCTACTGGCATTCCACCTTTGCCTCCACCACCAGCCGGATCTCAGAAAAATGCTGAGAAGAGACCAACTTCTATCTCCTCTAAACCATCATCTTCTGCTCTAACTTCTTCTGTTCCCAGTACTAGTGATATATTTACTTTGATTTTGCAGATGAGGGATCGTATGCAGCAGCAGGATGAAACTAATGACAGGATCCTCAGAGAAATCGGAGATCTCAAAAGACAAAAGAAAACGGCAGAGGATCATTCCCCACTGATGCCCAAATCTTTGAATTTTGATACTCCAATGATTACTTCTCAGCCATCAGAGGTCCCAGACATTCAATATGTGGGTGGATCAAGAGGAATGCATTTCGGCCCAGCAGCAGTGACTCAGGCATCAGGATCATATTTCCAACCGGCAGGATCCTATACTCAACATATGGGATCCTTCATGAACTCAGGATCCTCCTTCGTCCCAGGATTATCCCAGGTTCAAGGATTCTCCTTCGTCCCAGGATCATCCCAGGTTCAAGGATCGTCCTTCGTTCCCGGATCATCCCAGGTTCAAGGATCCTCCATCGTTCCAGGATCATCCCAGGTTCAAGGATCCCTTCAGATACCAGGATCCTTGAAGAATTTGCAAACAGGAAGTCTAGATGTCCATCAAGGAGATTTTATTCCAATGCAGACCATTGCTTCCACTGGTCCATCCATTATCCCAGAATCCCAGCAATATGGATTCACACCCAATGTTCCTAACTTGAACCCGATGGGAGGTAACACTTTTAATAATTCTCTTACCACTAACCATGGATTAATGCAGGATACAGGTATCAATCATGCTATGGCCAGAGAACTACAAAAACTGAAGGATATGATATCAAGTGTTCCAGGGGTAGTCAAACCTATCCCGGAGATTGCAGATGGAAGCCATAAGGTATCTCGTTTTGCACCACCAATTTGTGATGCTGAGATACCCAAAAGGTTCCATATCCCTACTATGAAGCTGTATGATGGTACAACGGATCCTGAGGAACACATAGCACAATACAGGGAGAGGATGGAGATCAATCCAATTCCAGAAAAGTTAAAGGAAGCATGCTTATGCAAAGGATTTGGATCCACTCTTACTGGATCAGCTCTTAAATGGCTGCTAAGTCTTCCCCCTTACTCTATTACTTCATTTGCTAATTTAGTAAATTTATTCAATAATCAATTCTCTTGTAGTAGAAAATTTGAAAGGTTGACTAGTGATTTATATAGGGTAACTCAGGGTCATAATGAATCATTAAGGGATTACATAACCAAGTTTAGTAAAGAATCCTTGGACATTCCTAACTTGGATATGGCCACAGCTGTTGAGGCCTTCAAGATGGGATTGCTGAAGGATTCATTGTTCTATGATGATCTTGTTATGACACTATGTAGGAACCTAGATAAAGTAAGAACTCGGGCACTCAGATTCATCCGGCTAGAGGATGACAAGAGGATCCAGGAGAGACAAGCAGGATCCTCAAAGCCAGAAAAGCAAGGATCCTCTTTCAAAAGCAACAGATTCAAATCCTACAATAGGAATGACAACCAGAACGTGCATGCCGTTGACCAAGAAGAGGATGATGAGGATTATCCTTCGATTTCTGAATATTGTTTTTCCGTTGATAATCATGAACTAATCCTTGCCATGCAGAATCTAGGAGAAAAATCCAGATGGCCCAGAAAAAACGACAAACCAGCCGGAACTAAAGACAAGTCGAAGTGGTGTGCATACCACGAGGATTTCGGGCATTTAACTGAAGAATGCATCGCATTGAGAAAGGAAATTGGATATCTGCTAAGCAAGGGACATTTAAAAGAGTTGCTGGGAAGAAAAAAGCAAAGGACTCAGGATCCTGAAAGGATCCCTGAAAAAGCTCCAGCCCCTCCGGCAAATGCACAAGTGATCAACTTTATTTCTGGAGGATCCGACATCTGTGGTACATCCTTCTGTTGGGGCTGGATTTTACTATAAAAGATCCTTATACGTGATCCTGACCAGTGATCCTTGTTTCTTTGGCAGATAGTGATCCTCAGCTCAACTTCAGGATCAGGATCATGGGACGATATGGTGATCCTTACACTAACGGTCACTTCCACTTGTTACAAAATTGTTTTGCAGGAACACCTAGCAGGATATGCCCTACACATCATGATCCAGGGACGCGCTTTCACAAATATGGCAAGAGCTAATTTGGAGATAGACGTTGTACCGGATATGGAAACTTAGCTTGATTAATGGGCAGCAATTTAGGCTAGATTATCTTTATTTCTAAAGGGGTAATGAGCTGATTAGTGGTCTATCTACCTAAAATAAGTTACCCACACATGTATAAATACCCATCTTCCTCATTCGGAAGAACACACACGACATACGACACAACTCTCGAACACTTAGACACTCAGTGATCCTTGTACTCAGCTCATTATCATCCGAAGTTGTAACTACATTTTTATTATATTGAAGTTGGTGATCGGTAGTTGCCATCACCCGAGGTTTTTTATGCCGGAGATCATACATTGATCAAGGGCTTTTTCCTCGTATAAATCATTGTGTCTTTGTATCTTTATCACAGAAGTGATCCTTTACTTTCATAGCTAACCAAGCATCATACCCCGTTTACATAAAGTTTGGTTACATTATCCTTGTGTGATTTTTGACCAAAACAGTTTGGCGCCCACCGTGGGGCAATTGGTGCTTCATTCATAAGAAATTCTTTTGTTCGAAATATTTTCAAAGAACTACATGGCTTCATCATTGAAGAACACCTCCACGGCGATGTCTGCAGTCACCTCAGCACAAACCACTCTACCTCCTCCACCGGCAGGATCCCAGAGAAATGCTGAGAAGAGACCAACCCCTTCCTTCTCTAAACCTCCATCTTCTTCTGCTATGAATTCTTCTATTCCCAGTACTAGTGATGTGTTTGCTTTAATTTTGCAGATGAAGGATCGTATGCAGCGGCAGGATGAAACTAATGACAGGATCCTCAGGGAGATTGGAGATCTCAAAAGACAAAAGAAAGCGGCAGAGGATCATTCCCCACTGATGCCAAAATCCTTGAGTTTTGAGACTCCAATGGTCACCTCTCAGCCATCAGGGATCCCAGACGTACAGATCACAGGGGAGTCAAGAGGATCACGTCTCAACTCGGCAGCAATGACTCAGACATCAGATTCACATTTTCAGCCAATAGGATCCTATCCTCAGTACATGGGATCCTTCATGAATCCGGGAGCCTATCCGGGGGCACAGCAGTTTCAAGGATCCTACTTTATTCCAGGATCATTCCAGGGCCAAGGATCCTCCTTTGTTCCAGGATCATCCCAGGTTCAAGGATCCTCCTTCGTTCCAGGATCATCCCAGATACCAGGATCCTTACAGATGCCAGGATCCCTAAAAAGTTTGCAAACAGGGAGTCTAGATGTCCATCAAGGGGACTTCATTCCAATGCAGACCATTGCTTCCACTGGTCCCTCCGTTGTTCCAGAATCCCAGCAATATGGATTCCCTAACTTGAACTCAATAGGAGGTAACACTTTAAATAATTATCCTACTACTAACCTTGGATTCATGCAGGATACAGGTACCAATCATGTTATGGCCAGGGAACTACAGAAACTAAAGGACATGATCTCAAGTGTTCCAGGGGTAGTCAAGCCTATCCCAGAGATTGCAGATGGGAGCCACAAGGTATCTCGCTTTGCACCACCAATCTGTGATGCAGAGGTACCCAAAAGGTTCCATATCCCTACCATGAAGTTGTATGACGGCACAACGGATCCAGAGGAGCATATAGCACAATACAGGGAAAGGATGGAGATCAATCCTATCCCAGAAAAATTGAAGGAAGCATGCCTATGTAAAGGATTTGGATCTACTCTTACTGGATCAGCCCTTAAATGGCTGCTAAGTCTTCCCCCTTACTCTATTACTTCATTTGCTAATTTAGTTAATTTATTCAATAACCAATTCTCTTGTAGTAGAAAATTTGAAAAATTAACTAGTGATTTGTACAGGATAACTCAAAATCATAACGAATCATTAAGAGATTATATAACTAAATTTAGTAAAGAATCCTTGGACATTCCCAACTTGGATATGGCTACGGCTGTTGAAGCCTTCAAAATGGGACTGCTTAAGGATTCATTATTCTATGATGATCTTGTTATGACACCATGCAGGAATTTAGATGAAGTAAGAACTCGAGCACTCAGGTTTATCCGGCTAGAGGATGACAAGAGGATCCAGGAGAGACAAGTGGGATCCTCAAAATCAGAGAAGCAAGGATCCTCCTTCAAAAGCAACAAGTTCAAATCCTACCAGAGGAATGAGAACAAGAATGTGCATGCTGTTGACCAAGAAGAGGATGATGAAGAATATCCTCCAATCTCAGAATATTGTTTTTCCGTTGATAATCATGAACTAATCCTTGCAATGCAGAATCTAGGTGAAAAGGCTAGGTGGCCCAGGAAGAATGACAAACCATCCGGGACTAAAGACAAGTCCAAATGGTGTGCATACCATGAGGATTTCGGGCATCTAACTGAAGATTGCATAGCCTTAAGAAAAGAAATTGGATACCTGCTAAGCAAGGGGCATCTAAAGGAATTGTTGGGAAGAAAAAAGCAAAGAACCCAGGATCCTGAAAGGATCCCTGAAAAGGCTCCAGCACCTCCGGCAAACGCACAAGTGATTAACTTCATATCCGGAGGATCAGACATTTGTGGAACATCCTTCTCAGCGGCCAAAAGACATGCAAAAGAATCAAAAATGGATAATGGAGAAAGGCCTATTAGAACCTCAAGCGTCTCAGAAGGAAAGATGATAACATTTGATGAGGATGATCGCGTTAATGTTCAGGATCCTCACCATGATAGCTTAGTTATCACTCTCTTTATCTCTAACCATTTTGTCCGCAGGATCCTTATTGACGGAGGGAGCTCAGTGAACATTATCCAGCTTGATGTCTTGAAGAAGATGGGAATCCCAGAATCAGACATCACACCAAGATCCTCCGTGCTTATGGGATTCAGTGGAGAAACGAAGAAAACTCTGGGGGACATCAAACTCCCAATCTACGTGGAAGGATTACATAATTACCAAAAATTTTGTGTTATTGACTGTTTATCTTGTTGCAACGTTATCCTTGGCAGGCCTTGGATACATGACATGAAAGCAGTTCCATCTACCTACCATCAATGTGTGAAGCTCCCTAGCCCATGGGGGATAATCAAGATCGACAGTGACCAGCAAGAAGCTAAGGATTGCTATACCTCATCCATGAAGCCAACCTCGAAGCCAAGGGAGCAATAGCAATTACAGTATCCTCCGAGGAACGTCTTGGAGGCAAGGGAACAAGATGTAGATGAAATCCTCTTGGATCCTAGTGATCCTGAATCAAAAATCTATATCGGATCAGGGATCCTTGGCAAGATGAAAGAAGACATGATATCCTTCCTCAAAAGAAGAAAATCTACCTTTGCTTGGAAACATGAAGATATGACAGGTATATCTAAGGATATTATTACTCACAAACTTGGCATTGACAGGTCTATCAAGCCAATCCATCAAAAAAGGAGGAAGTTTGCACCAGAAAGGAATGCCATTATCCAAGAAGAAGTAGAGAGACTACTTCGAGCAGGTATGATCAGAGAAGTAAAGTATCCTAAATGGTTAGCCAATGTGGTTGTTGTCCAAAAGAAAAACGGAAAGTGGAGGGTATGTGTCGATTTCACTGATTTGAATAAGGCATGTCCCAAGGATCCTTTCCCATTACCCCACATTGACTCCATGGTGGATGCAACAGCGGGGCATGAACTGTTAACTTTTATGGATGCATCATCTGGATTCCAACAAATCCAGATGGAACCATCTGACCAAGAGGATACAGCCTTTATGACCCCAACCGGTTTATATTGTTATATTGCCATGCCTTTTGGACTAAGAAATGCAGGTGCAACATATCAAAGGCTGGTAAATATGATGTTCAAAGATCAAATTGGAAAAACTATGGAGGTGTACATAGATGATATGGTGGTCAAGTCAAAGAAAGCTGAGGATCACCTAAGGGACTTGGAAGAAGCATTCGATATCCTTGATAGTCACAACATGAAACTTAATCCTTCAAAATGCCATTTTGGTGTTAAGGCAGGAAAGTTCTTAGGATACATGGTAACCCAGAGGGGCATTGAAGCAAGCCCGGAACAAATCAAAGCATTAATAAATATCAAATCTCCTGCCAATGCCAAGGATGTTCAAAGACTAACAGGCAGGATAGCAGCTTTGAACAGGTTCATATCGAAATCCTCAGAAAAGTGCAAAGAATTCTACGATATCCTAAGGAAGAATAAGAAGTTCGAATGGACTGAGAAGCATGAGAATGCTTTACAAGCCCTAAAAGAGTATATGTCCTCAGCACCAGCATTAGCAAAACCGGAAAAAGGAGATGTGTTATCCTTATATCTGGCGGTATCCTCAACCGCTGTAAGTGCTGTCCTTGTTAAGGATCACGAAGGTACACAATATCCTATCTACTATGTAAGTAAAAGTCTACTTGATGCCGAATCCAGGTACTCACACCTCGAAAAACTCATCCTTGCATTAATCATGGCATCCACGAAGTTAAGGCATTATTTTGAAACCCATACTATTATTGTTAAAACTAATTTTCCAATTAAGAATGTCCTCAGGAAACCGGATATGTCAGGGAGAATGGCTAAGTGGGCAGTGAAGCTTAGTGCCCATGATATAAGATACGAACCGAGAACAGCCATTAAATCTCAAGCACTAGCAGATTTTGTGGCTGATTTCAGTAGTGATCTACAAAAGGAAGCAGAATTGGAGGTCCAGCAGCTGGATGAGACCAAGGATCCTTGGATCCTGCACACTGACGGATCCTCAAATATCAAAGGCACAGGGCTAGGGATCCTACTAAAATCGCCACAGGGGGACATAATACCCCACTCCGTAGCTTGTGAGTTCCAGGCAACTAACAATGAGGCTGAGTATGAAGCCTTAATTGCTGGCTTACAAATTGCTAAGGATATGGGGGTAAAGTATCTTAAAGTATATGTAGATTCATTATTGATCACTAATCACTTTAATGGATCCTACGCTGTTAAAGGCGAGAAGCTAACCAAATATTTAGAGATAGTCAAAGAATTGGCACTCTCTTTTGTCTCTTTCAGCTTGACACAGGTACCAAGGGAGGAGAACACAGAAGCTGATGCATTGGCCAACCTAGGATCATCCTTGAAGATTCCAGAAGATATAAGTATCCCTATCATCCATATCCTGGCTCCTGCCATTGAAAAACAGGTGGCCATGGAAATAGAAGAGGATACTGCAATGATCCCTAGTGAAGAAGCCCAATCTCATTCAGGATCATGGATCTCACCGATCATGGGATACTTGCAACATGGGGAGATCCCGATGGGAGAAAATCCTAGAGCTTTCAGGATTAAGGTATCTCAATTCACAATTCTGAATAATGTATTATATAAGCGATCTCTTGCAGGACCATATTTGAGATGTATCGAGGATCCTGAAATTGAAGAGGTGTTGAAGGATTTCCATGAAGGAGACTGTGGAAACCACACTGGGGGCAGGGCATTATTCTCAAGGATCCTTAGAACAGGATACTACTGGCCAACCATGAAAAGGGATGCTGTAGAGTATGCTAAGAGATGTGATCCTTGCCAAAGACATAGCAATATCCTTCACCAACCAGCTGAATTACTACACCCCATACCATCCTCTTGGCCATTCATGAGATGGGGAATGGATATAGTTGGCAAGCTCCCTAAAGCACCTGGTGGAAAAGTATTTATGCTTGCCATGACTGACTATTTTTCCAAGTGGATAGAAGCTGAAGCCTTCGCTCAAGTCAGAGAAAAGGAAGTCATATCCTTCATTAAAAGAAACATTATAACTAGATTTGGCATTCCCTCTGAAATTGTATGTGATAATGGCTCCCAATTCATTGGGAGTAGAACCACTAACTTTTGTGACAGTTGGGGAATCAAGATGATCACATCAACACCAGTTCA
This sequence comes from Helianthus annuus, assembly GCF_002127325.2. Taxonomy (NCBI): domain Eukaryota; kingdom Viridiplantae; phylum Streptophyta; class Magnoliopsida; order Asterales; family Asteraceae; genus Helianthus; species Helianthus annuus. The sequence continues at coordinate 14,255,385 of NC_035443.2, forward strand.
CCCACAAGCCAATGGTCAAGCAGAATCATCCAACAAAATCATCATCAACAATCTGAAGAAGAAGCTAGGATCCAAGAAAGGGAAATGGGCAGAAGAGTTACCTTATGTCCTATGGGCTGATAGGACAACTCCCAAGAATGCCACCGGTCAAACACCCTTCTCTTTAGTATTTGGGGCAGAAGCAGTGATCCCAACAGAGATGGTGATCCCAACTGCTAGAACAAGTGCTCGTGATCCTGAAGAAAATGCTACGATCCTAGCTCAGGATTTGGATACTATTGAGGAAAACAGGGATCTAGCTAGGATAAGGATGGCAAGCTACCAACAAAGGACGGCTGGTGCCTACAACAAGAATGTCAGGATAAGGAAGTTCCAAGTCGGAGATATGGTGTTGAGAAAAGCATTTCAAAATACCATCAATCCTGCTGACGGGAAGCTAGCACCAAAATGGGAAGGTCCCTACTTGATTGAAGCTGAAGCAGGAAAGGGGGCATACAGGTTGCTAACCATGGAAGGAAACTTGTTACCAAGAGCCTGGAATGCTGTTCACTTAAAGAAATATTTCATGTGAACATGATCCTTCCTGCATGTGATCCTTACATTGAAGTATCCTTGAAGGATCCTGGAGATATCGGTGATCCTTACTCAGGTAATACGCTTGTCCTAAAACTATTGCATTTTCTTATTTTTTAAGGATAAGGATCATGTATCCTTCATCCCCTACTCACAAACCATTTGAGTTATGATAAGTTCAGGTATCTTCAGCATATCATCAAAGATCTTCAAAAGCACCACAGATCCTTGGGTCCAACCACAGTTATCCTTGGGATTATCCCCAGTTTCCGCCAGCAGCGCACGATGATCCTGATATAGTTCACGTCTTTGGGATCAGTACCCACTTTCGGGGCTGGCGACCTCATCGTACTGGCTATACCCAGGATCCTACGTATAATGGTGGACGCACCATACATCCGTTCCTAAGGTTTCTAACGTTTTCACGTTAGCTAAGGTTTTGACATTTTCATGTCACTAAGTTTGGATAGTTGCCAGAAAGGGCCATACTCCAGTTTACATACGATCCTTTGGGCTTGTCCCCAGTTATCCTATGGGCTTGTCCCCAGTGATCCTCCGGGATCATCCCCAGTTATCCTATGGGCTTGTCCCCAGTGATCCTCTGGGATCATTCTCAGTTATACTTTGGGCATGTCCCCAGTTACTAATTTATCTTTTACATTGGCTTAGTCCCAAGTTATATCTCACTTTTCAGGTTTTGGAAGTCTAAACATATAAGGGTCCTTAATCCTTATTAACTATCAAAGTCTTATCTATGATTGTCTTGATTGAAGGTTAGGATCCTAACGTGGATCCTCAGGTATGATCCTTGACTATTTTTGATTATACTCTTTATCCTAACCAACCCTGATACTTTGACAACCGAACCTATGATCCTTGAACTAAAACACTTTGAGAATTTTCAATATGAGGATATTTGATCCAGGATCATATCCTAAGTTTATTAAACACTTTGTCAACTCTGGTTATTTTAACAAATATAGCAATTGAGAAATAAGAGGATTATTGAAGGATAACAACACAAGATAATCCAGAAAAGTTAAGTTATATTATTAAACAAAAGGATCATTAACCCTTTCAAAAAGTTGTCAAAATTGCCAACCCACATTTCTACCAGCAAAACGTGGCCCGTCCACATGGGTTGGCAAAGGGTGTCCATTGTCTATGCGGTCTTAGCATTTTGCAGGAAATAAGAGCGGCAGGATCACAAAGGCTTCATCCCCCAAACAGAGGATCCCTCCACCTTTTGCAATCCTACCTATTGTTCAAAGGATCCAGGATCCTTAACCCTAAGAAACTATTGTTCAAAGATTACAGACCATAATTGTTTCAAACATCAACAACCTCAAAAAACCACTACCAATCCTAAAAAATTGGGCTCCGGCTATGTCTAGAAGTTTCCATCATTGCCCAATCTTGCAGCTCAAACCTTCCCTGCACCATCACCACCAGCTCCACTCGCCTCCCCCTGATCCTTACCAGCATCTCTACCTTCAAGCATAGGGATATCCTCAGCATCATCGTCATCTTCCAACTCTGCTAGCCTTGCCTTCCAGCCTTCAACATCCCATGTGCTCCTGTCAAAGGAAGGATCCTGAGCCTCCGTAGCCATCTGCAGTTGTATCTTGTACATGGTTACCGCGGCAGAGACCTTAGCGTCTTGGGTAATGTCATGCTTCTCATAATCAAACTTGATCAACGCTTTAACAGCCTCATCTTTGACTGCCCGGATCTCCTTCTCAAGATCGGCAATCTTAAGATCCTTCAGCCCACACGTCTGTTGAAGGTCAGCAATTTGACGATCCTGATCCTCAACCTGATTGACGTAAGTCTCCATTTCGGAGAATTTCTAAAGAAGACAACAGGAAAGCAACATCAGACACATGTGATCCTCGGACTTGTCGAAGACAATTAACAGGGGCAGTGATCCTAACCTCATCAAAATAGTCAAGGAATTGCTGACGGAGAAGAGGAAATCCTTGAAGGTCATCTGAAGCCTTCCTCTTTTTTCCCTTGCCCCGAATGGACGCTTTAGGAGCTGAGACTGAAGGGCTGGCAGCGGGAGCTTTCTTCTTTGAGGAAGTGACATTGGCAAGGTCACTGATCCCAAACTTGGAGGCAGATTTAACAGACCTGGCAGACTTTCCGGCACCTATACAATTCAAGAAACAAGATAAGTTCCCTTGTTAAATTAAATACTTTCACATAAAACTTATTTTTTATGAGCATACTTACTTGACATTGTGGCAGACGCAGAGGATATCTCTTGAGAATCTTGGATAATAATCTGGAAGCTTCGAACTTCAGGATCAAGCTTCTTGAAAGCTAACACTCTCTCTTTGGCAGCAGGGGTCAACTTTAAGTGAGCAACGGAGATAGCTGCATAAAAAGACAAAAAAAAGAAAAGACATCAGTGATCCTCATCATATGAGACAGAACTGATAGTGATCCTTCGAGGATCCTCTATCCTACCATGAGTGGCCCATTCCTTGGGCAGATCCTTCCCATCCGGGATGGAATCCCTCTTAACAAAGAAAAATCGACGTTTCCAGTTGGTATCATTCTTGGTAACTTTGAAGATAGGGTGATCCTCTCCAGCTTTCCGTTTCAGCAGATAACGATGTGATCCAAACGTAGTAAGATCATAGAGCTCAGCTAGTTCCGCCATCCCCAGGTCAATTCCTTCCTGCTCAATGATCCTCTCGAAGGTATACAGAACCCTCCAGATCATCGGCATAGCTTGGATATAAGAGATGCCGGTTAGAGAAAAGAAGGATTGGGTGAAGGATGGAAAAGGATATGAATACCCTATGGTGAAAGGAGTAGCAGGAAAAGCCACCCAGGTATTCGAAACAGAGTCGCTCAAAGTACTAGGATCAAAGGACTTGAAAACAACATTCGCCGGAAAGCAATGACGAATTTTATCTATGTGGGCATCAGTAAAGCAGCACCTCTCCGTAGGAGAATCCTTAATAATCCCCTGGCTCTTTAAGGGACTCTCCTTCTTGGGACTCTTGTGCGGAGAATTACGGAGCAGCATATTTTGAACAAAAAACAGAGTAAAAGCACGAAAGAACAGAGCAAAGAAGAGAAAGAAGAAGATGATACCTGATCAAGAGTCTTCAATGATGGTTATAAAGGGAGATACTTCGAATTTAAATACAAAATGATCCTAACCCTATCTCCTATTTATAATGATGATTTGCAGGGATCGTCACATCAGTGACGTAAATATCACAACGGCTAGTCCATATGTAACGGCTAGTAACCCGGAGTCGCCCGTTAGAGATAAGCTCAAAACAAAATATAACTCATCTATTTACAATTAACTCCTTATATTTTGGGGGCAATTGTTGGGGCTGGATTTTACTATAAAAGATCCTTATACGTGATCCTGACCAGTGATCCTTGTTTCTTTGGCAGATAGTGATCCTCAGCTCAACTTCAGGATCAGGATCATGGGACGATATGGTGATCCTTACACTAACGGTCACTTCCACTTGTTACAAAATTGTTTTGCAGGAACACCTAGCAGGATATGCCCTACACATCATGATCCAGGGACGCGCTTTCACAAATATGGCAAGAGCTAATTTGGAGATAGACGTTGTACCGGATATGGAAACTTAGCTTGATTAATGGGCAGCAATTTAGGCTAGATTATCTTTATTTCTAAAGGGGTAATGAGCTGATTAGTGGTCTATCTACCTAAAATAAGTTACCCACACATGTATAAATACCCATCTTCCTCATTCGGAAGAACACACACGACATACGACACAACTCTCGAACACTTAGACACTCAGTGATCCTTGTACTCAGCTCATTATCATCCGAAGTTGTAACTACATTTTTATTATATTGAAGTTGGTGATCGGTAGTTGCCATCACCCGAGGTTTTTTATGCCGGAGATCATACATTGATCAAGGGCTTTTTCCTCGTATAAATCATTGTGTCTTTGTATCTTTATCACAGAAGTGATCCTTTACTTTCATAGCTAACCAAGCATCATACCCCGTTTACATAAAGTTTGGTTACATTATCCTTGTGTGATTTTTGACCAAAACACCTTCTCAGTAGCTAAAAGGCATGCAAAGGAAGCTAAAATGGATAACGGAGAAAGGCCTATTCGAACATCAAGTGTCTCGGAAGGAAAAGCGATAACCTTTGATGAGGATGATCGCATTAACATCCAGGATCCTCATCATGATAGTTGTTGGGGCTGGATTTTTATAATACATGATCCTTACATGTGATCCTAACCAGTGATCCTTGTTTCTTTGGCAGATAGTGATCCTCAGCAGAGTTCCAGGATCAGGATCACGGACCATCATAGGATCCTCATGCTAACAGTTGCTTTCATTGAACTTAATGTCATTTTGCAGGAATATCTAGCAGGATCCGCTCTTAGCATCACAATCACGGGACGCGTCTTTACAATTTTGGCATATGCTTAATCAGAGATGAACGTTGTGAAGGATATGGAAACTTGGCATGATTTAAGGGCGATAATTTAGGCTAGATTTGCTTTTATTTCTAAAGGGGTAATGAGCTGATTATTAGTTTGTTTACCTAAAATAGGCCACTCACACTTGTATATATAACACTCTTCCCCATTCGGAAGACACACAACACAATTCTCACACGCTTAGACACTCGAAACTATAGTGATCCTTGTACTCAGCTCATTATCATCCGAAGTTGTAACCATTTTTCTTATATTGAAGTTTGGTGATCGGTAGTTGCCATCACCCGAGGTTTTTTATGCCGGAGATCATACATTGACTAAGGGCTTTTTCCTCGTATAAATCCTCGTGTCACTTGCATATTTCTAACTAAAGTGATCCTTTACTTTTTCAACTAACCAAGCATCATTCCCCGTTTACATAGAGTTTGGTTGTATTATCCTTGTGTGATTTTTGACCAAAACAGTTTGGCGCCCACCGTGGGGCAATTGGTGCTTCTTTCATAAGAAAACTTTCTGTTCGAAATCATTTCAAAAGAGTTACATGGCTTCATCATTGAAGAATGCATCCACGGCAATGTCTGCAGTCACCTCGTCTCAGAACACTCTGCCTCTTCCACCGGCAGGATCTCAGAAAAATGCTGAGAAGAGACCAACTCCTACTTTCTCTAAACCTCCATCTTCTTCTGCTATGAATTCTTCTGCTCCCAGTACTAGTGATGTATTTACTTTGATTTTGCAGATGAAGGATCGTATGCAGCGGCAGGATGAAACTAATGACAGGATCCTCAGGGAAATTGGAGATCTCAAAAGACAAAAGAAAGCGGCAGAGGATCATTCCCCACTGATGCCTAAATCTTTGAGCTTTGATACTCCAATGATCACTTCTCAGCCATCGGGAGTCCCAGACGTTCAAATTGTGGGAGAATCAAAAGGACTGCACCTCGGATCGGCAGCAATGACTCAGGCATCAGGCTCACATTTTCAGCCAGCAGGATCCTATCCTCAGCATATGGGATCCTTCATGAATTCAGGAGCCTACCCGGGAGCACACCAGTTTCAAGGATCCTACTTTGTTCCAGGATCATCCCAGGTTCAAGGATCCTCCTTTGCTCCAGGATCATCCCAGGTTCAAGGATCATTCTTTGTTCCAGCATCATCCCAGGTCCAAGGATCCTCCTTCGTTCCGGGATCGTCTCAGATACCAGGATCCTTCCAGATGCCAGGATCCCTAAAGAGTTTGCAAACAGGAAAAATAGATGTCCATCAGGGGGACTTCATTCCAATGCAGACCATTGCTTCCACTGGTCCCTCCATCATCCCAGAATCCCAGCAATTTGGATTCACACCCAGTGTTCCTAACTGGAACCCAATGGGAGGTAACACTTTAAATAATTATCCTACCACTAACCATGGACTCATGCAGGATACAGGTATCAATCATGCTATGGCCAGGAGTTGCAGAAGCTGAAGGATATGATCTCAAGTGTTCCAGGGGTAGTCAAGCCTATCCCGGAGATTGCAGATGGAAGCCATAAGGTATCTCGTTTTGCACCACCAATTTGTGATGCAGAAGTACCCAAAAGGTTCCATATCCCTACTATGAAGCTGTATGATGGTACAACGGATCCAGAGGAACACATAGCACAATACAGGGAGAGGATGGAGATCAATCCAATCCCAGAAAAGTTAAAAGAAGCATGCCTATGTAAAGGATTTGGATCCACTCTTACTGGATCAGCTCTTAAATGGCTGCTAAGTCTTCCCCCTTACTCTATCACTTCATTTGCTAATTTAGTTAATTTATTCAATAACCAATTCTCTTGTAGTAGAAAATTTGAAAGATTAACTAGTGATTTATATAGGGTAACTCAAAGTCATAATGAATCATTAAGGGATTATATAACTAAATTCAGTAAAGAATCCTTGGACATTCCCAACTTGGATATGGCCACGGCTGTTGAGGCCTTCAAAATGGGACTGCTTAAGGATTCATTGTTCTATGATGATCTTGTTATGACACCATGCAGGAACCTAGATGAAGTAAGAACTCGGGCACTCAGGTTCATCCGGCTAGAGGATGACAAGAGGATCCAGGAGAGGCAAGTAGGATCCTCAAAACAGGAAAAACAAGGATCCTCTTTCAAGAACAATAAGTTCAAATCCTACCATAGAAATGACAACCAGAACGTGCATGCTGTTGACCAGGAAGAGGATGATGAGGATTATCCTCCGATTTCTGAATATTGTTTTTCTGTTGACAATCATGAACTAATCCTTGCAATGCAGAATCTAGGAGAAAAAGCCAGATGGCCCAGAAAGAATGACAAACCATCCGGGACTAAAGACAAGTCAAAGTGGTGTGCATACCACGAGGATTTCGGGCATCTAACTGAATAATGCATAACATTAAGAAAAGAAATTGGATATCTGTTAAGCAAGTGGCATCTAAAAGAATTGTTGGGAAGAAAAAAGCAAAGGACTCAGGATCCTGAAAGGATCCCTGAAAAGGCTCCAGCCCCTCCGGCGAATGCACAAGTGATCAACTTTATTTCCGGAGGATCAGATATTTGTGGTACATCCTTCTCGGCAGCCAAAAGGCATGCAAAGGAAGCAAAAATGGATAATGGAGAAAGACCTATTCGAACATCAAGTGTCTCGGAAGGAAAGACGATAACGTTTGATGAGGATGATCGCATTAACATCCAGGATCCTCATCATGATAGTTTAGTTATTACTCTCTTTATTTCTAACCATTTTGTCCGCAGGATCCTTATCGACGGAGGAAGCTCAGTAAACATTATCCAGCTTGATGTTCTAAAGAAAATGGGTATCCCAGAATCAGACATCACACCAAGATCCTCCGTGCTTGTGGGATTCAGTGGAGAAACGAAGAAAACTCTAGGGGACATCAAACTCCCAATCTACGTGGAAGGATTACATAATTATCAAAAATTTTGTGTTATTGACTGTTTATCCTGTTGCAATGTTATCCATGGCAGGCCCTGGATACATGATATGAAAGCAGTCCCATCCACCTACCATCAATGTGTGAAACTCCCTAGCCCATGGGGGATAATCAAGATCGACAGTGATCAGCAGGAGGCTAAGGATTGTTATACCTCATCCATGAAGCCAACCTCGAAGCCAAGGGAACAATAGCAATTACAGATTCCTCCAAGGAATGTCTTGGAGGCAAGGGAACAAGATGTGGACGAAATCCTCTTGGATCCTAGTGATCCTGAATCAAAAATCTATATCGGATCAGGGATCCTTGGCAAGATGAAAGAAGACATAATATCCTTCCTCAAAAGAAGAAAATCTACCTTTGCATGGAAACATGAAGATATGACAGGTATATCTAAGGATATTATCACTCATAAACTTGGCATTAACAGGTCTATCAAACCAATCCATCAAAAAAGGAGGAAGTTTGCACCAGAAAGGAATGCCATTATCCAAGAAGAAGTAGAGAGACTACTTCGAGCAGGTATGATCAGAGAGGTAAAATATCCAAAATGGTTAGCCAATGTGGTTGTTGTCCAAAAGAAAAACGGAAAGTGGAGGGTATGTGTCGATTTCACTGATCTGAATAAGGCATGTCCCAAGGATCCTTTCCCACAACCCCACATTGACTCCATAGTGGATGCAACGACGGGGCATGAACTGTTGACCTTTATGGATGCATCATCTGGATTCCAACAAATTCAGATGGAACCATCTGACCAAGAGGATACAGCCTTTATGACCCCAACCGGTTTATAATGTTATATTGCCATGCCTTTTGGACTAAGAAATGCAGGTGCAACATATCAAAGGCTGGTGAATATGATGTTCAAAGATCAAATAGGACAAACTATGGAAGTATACATAGATGATATGGTAGTCAAGTCAAAGAAAGCTGAGGATCACCTAAGGGACTTGGATGAAGCATTTGATATCCTTGATAATTATAACATGAAGCTTAATCCTTCAAAATGCCACTTTGGTGTTAAAGCAGGTAAATTTCTAGGATATATGGTAACTCAGAGGGGCATCGAAGCAAGCCCGGAGCAAATTAAAGCACTAGTGAATATCAAGTCCCCTGCCAACGCTAAGGATGTGCAAAGGCTAACAGGCAGGATAGCAGCTCTAAACAGGTTCATATCAAAATCCTCAGAAAGATGTAAAGAATTTTACGATATCTTAAGGAAAAACAAGAAGTTTGAATGGACTGAAAAACACGAGAATGCTTTACAAGCCCTTAAAGAATATATGTCCTCAGCACCAGCATTAATGAAACCCGGAAAAGGAGATGTGTTATCCTTATACCTGGCGGTATCCTCAACCGCTGTAAGTGCTGTCCTTGTTAAGGATCACGAAGGTACACAACATCCTATTTACTATGTAAGTAAGAGTTTACTTGATGCAGAATCCAGGTACTCACACCTTGAGAAACTTATTCTCGCATTAATTATGGCATCAACTAAGTTAAGACATTATTTTGAAACCCACACTATTGTTGCTAGAACTAATTTTCCAATCAAGAATGTCCTCAGGAAACCAGAGATGTCCGGAAGAATGGCTAAGTGGGCAGTAAAGCTTAGTGCCCATGATATAAGATATGAGCCTAGAACAGCCATTAAATCCCAAGCACTAGCTGACTTTGTGGCTGATTTCAGTAGTGATCTACAAAAGGAAGCAGAATTGGAAGTCCAGCAGCTGGATGAGACCAAGGATCCTTGGATACTACACACTGATGGATCCTCAAATGTCAAGGGCACAGGGCTCGGGATACTACTAAAATCGCCATAGGGGGACATAATACCCCACTCCATAGCCTGTGAGTTCCAAGCAACTAACAATGAGTCTGAATATGAAGCCTTAATTGCTGGCTTGCAAATTGCTAAGGATATGGGGGTGAAATATCTTAAAGTATATGTAGACTCATTATTGATCACCAATCACTTTAATGGATCCTATGCTGTTAAAGGTGAAAAACTAACCAAATATTTAGAGATAGTCAAAGAATTGGCACTCTCTTTTGTCTCTTTCAGCTTAACACAGGTACCAAGGGAGGAAAACACAGAAGCTGATGCATTGGCCAACCTAGGATCATCCTTGAAGATTCCAGAAGATATAAGTATCCCCATCATCCATGTCCTGGCTCCTGCTATTGAAAATCAGGTGGCCATGGAAATAGAAGAGGATACTGCAGTGATCCCTAGTGAAGAAGCTCAATCTTATTCAGGATCATGGATCTCACCAATCATGAGATATTTGCATCACGGGGAGATTCCTACGGGAGAAAATCCTAAAGCTTTCAGGATTAAGGTATCTCAATTCACAATCTTAAATAATATGCTATATAAACGATCTCTTGCAGGACCATATTTAAGATGTATCGAGGATCCTGAAATTCAAGAAGTATTGAGATACTTCCATGAAGGAGATTGTGGAAACCACACTGGGGGCAGGGCATTGTTCTCAAGGATCCTTAGAACAGGATACTACTGGCCAACTATGAAAAGGGATGCTGTAGAATATGCTAAGAAGTGTGATCCTTGTCAAAGACACAGCAATATCCTTCATCAACCAGCTGAATTTCTACATCCTATACCATCCTCTTGGCCATTCATGAGATGGGGGATGGATATAGTTGGCAAGCTCCCTAAAGCACCTGGTGGAAAAGTATTTATGCTCGCCATGACCGACTACTTCTCTAAGTGGATAGAAGCTGAAGCTTTTGCCCAAGTCGGAGAAAAGGAAGTTATATCCTTTATTAAAAGAAACATTATAACTAGATTTGGCATTCCCTCTGAAATTGTATGTGATAATGGTTCCCAATTCATTGGGAGCAGAACCACTAACTTTTGTGACAGTTGGGGAATTAAGATGATAACATCAACACCAGTCCATCCACAAGCCAATGGTCAAGCAGAATCATCCAACAAGATCATCATCAACAATCTGAAGAAGAAGCTAGGATCCAAGAAGGGGAAATAGGCAGAGGAATTGCCTTATGTGCTATGGGCTGATAGGACAACTCCCAAGAATGCCACTGGTCAAACACCCTTCTCTTTAGTATTTGGCGCAGAAGCAGTGATCCCAACAGAAATGGTGGTTCCAACTGCTAGAACAAGTACTCGTGATCCTGAAGAGAATGCTGCAATCTTAGCTCAAGACTTGGATACTATTGAGGAAATCAGGGATTTGGCTAGGATAAGGATGGCAAGCTACCAACAAAGAATGGCTGGTGCTTACAATAAAAATGTCAGGATAAGGAAGTTCCAAGTCAGGGATATGGTGTTGAGAAAAGCATTCCAAAACACTATCAATCCTGCTGACGGGAAGCTAGCACCAAAGTGGGAAGGCCCTTACTTGATCGAAGCCGAAGCAGGAAAGGGGGCATACAGATTGCTAACCATGGAAGGAAATTTGTTACCAAGAGCCTGGAATGCTATTCACTTAAAGAAATATTTCATGTGAACAGGATCCTTCAAGCATATGATCCTTACATTGGAAGCATCCTCGAAGGATCCCGGCGACATCAGTGATCCTTACTCCGGTAAAGTCCTTATCTCAAAACTTTTCCATTTTCTTATTTTTACCTAAGGATAAGGATCATGTATCCTTCATCCTTCTCTCACGAGAATTTGAGTTCTGATAGTCCAGGTATCCTCAGCATATTATCGATAGTCTTCAAAAGCATCTCAGATCCTTGGGCTTGTCCCCAGTTATCCTTGGGCTTGTCCCCAGTTTTCGCCTGTAGCGCACGATGATCCTGGTATAGTTCACGTCTTTGGGATCAGTACCCACTTTAGGGGTTGATACCCTCATCGTACTGGCTATATCTAGGATCCTACGTATAATGGTAGACGTACCATACATCTGTTCCTAAGGTTTCTAACGTTTTCACGTTAGCTAAGGTTTTGACATTTTCATGTCACCAAAGTTTGGATAGTCGCCAGTAAGGGCCATACTCCAGTTTACATACGATCCTTGGGCTTGTCCCCAGTTATCCTTCGGGCTTGTCCCCAGTTATCCTTTGGGCTTGTCCCCAGTGATCCTTTGGGATCATCCCCAGTTATCCTTTGGGCTTGTCCCCAGTGATCCTTTGGGATCATCCCCAGTTATCCTTTGGGCTTGTCCCCAGTTACTAACTTATCTTTTATATTGGCTTAGTCCCAAGTTATGTCCTACTTTTCAGGTTTACGAAGACTAAACTTTTAAGGATCCTTAATCCTTGTTATCCTATTTCACTTACGATTACCTTGATCAAAGGATAGGATCCTAACTTGGATTCCCAGGTATGATCCTTGACTATACTCATTATTCTGAACAACCCTTACACTTTGACAACTAAGCCTATGATCCTTGAAATAGACTACCTTGAAAATTTTCGATTACAGGATATTTGATCTAGGATCATATCCTAAATTTCTTAAACATGATTTGCTCAACTTTTGTTACTCTAACAAACATGTTTCTAAAACAATTGGAAAATAAGAGGATAAATAAAGGATAACAAAACAAGATAAGCCAGAAAGATTAGAATTATTTTATTAACAAAGCCCTTTCAAAAGTTGTCAAAATTGCCAACCCACGTTTCTACCACCAAAACGTCGCCCGTCCACATGGGTTGGCAAAGGGTGTCCATTGTTTATGCGGTCATAGCAGGTGCAGGAAAGTAAGAGCGGCAGGATCACAAAGGCTTCATCCCCCAAACAGAGGATCCCTCCACCATTTGCGATCCTACCTATTGTCCAAAGGATCCAGGATCCTTAACCCTAAAAACTATTGTTCAAAGTTACAAACCATCATTGTTTCAAAACATCACAACCACAAAAAACCACTACCAAATTTTAAAAAAATTGGGCTCCGGCTATGTCTAGAAATTTCCATCATTGCCCAATCCTGCAGCTCAAACCTTCGCTGCACCATCACCACCAGCTCCACTTGCTTCCCCCTGATCCTTGCCAACATCACCGCCTTCAAGCATTGGGATCTCCTCAGCCTCCTCATCATCCTCCAACTCTGCCAGCCTTGCCTTCCAGCCTTCCACGTCCCATGTGCCTTTGTCGAAGGAAGGATCCTGAGCCTCCGCAGCCATCTGCAGCTGGATCTTATACATGGTTATCGCATCAGAGACCTTGGCATCCTGGGTAATGTCATGCTTCTCATAATCAAAATTGATCAGCATCCTGGCAGCTTTATCCTTGGTGGCCCAGAGCTCCTTCTCAAGATCAGCAATCTTGAGATCCTTCAGCACACCCATCTGTTGGAGGTCGGCAATTTGGCGGTCTTGATCCTCAAAGTGGCCAATATATGTTTCTATTTCAGCGAGTTTCTGCAGAAAGGGAAAATGGTAAGTTCAGGACCAGATGATCCTCAAACAAGCAGGATATACAAGCAGGAGCAGTGATCCTTACTTCGTTAACGTAATCAAGAAACTGTTGGCGGAGCAGGGGAAATCCTTGAAGATCCTCAGAGGCCTTCCTCTTCTTTCCTTTACCCCTAATAGGTGCTTTAGGGGCTGAAGCGGTTGGACTGGCAGCAGGGGTCTTCTTCCTCGCAGATTTGACATTAGCAAGATCATCAATGCCAAACTTGGAGGCAGATTTAGCAGATTTTCCAGCACCTACACAACCAAAATCAGATAAGTATTCTAACTAATTTAAAAAAAATCCTACATGAAACTACTTTTTAATCAGGATACTTACTTGAAATCGTGACAGAGGCAGAGGATACTTCTTGGGAATCTTGAGTAGCTACCTGGAAAGTTCTTGTCTCCGGATCAAGTTTCTTGAGGGCTAAAAGTCTCTCTTTTGCAGCAGGTGTCAACTTCAGACGAGAGATGGAAACAGCTGCACAATAAACAAAAAACAAAAGAAAATATTAGTGATCCTCATCCTAAGGAACAAATCTTATGGTGATCCTTCCAGGATCCTCTATCCTACCATGAGTAGCCCACTCTTTGGGCAGATCCTTCCCATCAGGGATGGTATCCCTCCTAACAAAGAAGAACCGTCGCTTCCAATTCGTGTCGTTCTTGGTGACCTTGAAGACAGGATGATCCTCTCCAGCTTTTCGCTTAAATAGATAACGATGGGGTCCGAAAGTGGTAAGATCGTACATCTCAGCCAGCTCCGCCATACCAAGGTCAATCCCTTCTTGCTCAATGATCCTCTCAAGGGTATACAATACCCTCCAGATCATGGGCATAGCCTGGATATAGCAGATGCCGGTAAGAGAGAAGAAGGATTGAGTGAACTGTGGGAAAGGATATGAATATCCTATCAAGAACGGAGTAACAGGAAAGGCCACCCAATATCAGAGATAAAGTCACTCAAAGCAGTGGGAGTAAAGGACTTGAAGATGGTATTCGCCGGAAAACAGTGACGGATTCTATCAACCTGAGGATCAGTGAAACAGCACCTCTCGGTGGGAGAGTCTTTGATGATCCCTTGACCTTTTAAGGGACTATTCTTCTCAGGATCCTTATGAGGGGAATTCCGGAGCAACATATTTGCAGAAAGAATGGAAAGAAGCAGGAAAACAGAGTAAGAGAAGGAAGAAGGAAGAAGAGAGATACCTGATTGATCTTCGGACGAGATTATAAAGGGAGTTTTCTTTGATTTTAAATGCGAATTGATCCTATCTCTATCTCCTATTTATAATGATGATCTGCAGGGCTGTCACTTCTGTGACGTAAGAATTGCAACGGCTAGTCCGACTCAAACGGCTAGTTATCCGATTAGCTCGTTGCAGATAAGATCAAGCAAAATATAACTCATTTATTTACAATATCACTCCTTATATTTTGGGGGCAATTGTTAGGGCTGGATTTTTATAATACATGATCCTTACATGTGATCCTAACCAGTGATCCTTGTTTCTTTGGCAGATAGTGATCCTCAGCAGAGTTCCAGGATCAGGATCACGGACCATCATAGGATCCTCATGCTAACAGTTGCTTTCATTGAACTTAATGTCATTTTGCAGGAATGTCTAGCAGGATCCGCTCTTAGCATCACAATCAAGGGACGCGTCTTTACAATTTTGGCATATGCTTAATCAGAGATGAACGTTGTGAAGGATATGGAAACTTGGCATGATTTAAGGGCGATAATTTAGGCTAGATTTGTTTTTATTTCTAAAGGGGTAATGAGTTGATTATTAGTTTGTTTACCTAAAATAGGCCACTCACACTTGTATATATAACACTCTTCCCCATTCGGAAGACACACAACACAATTCTCACACACTTAGACACTCGAAACTATAGTGATCCTTGTACTCAGCTCATTATCATCCGAAGTTGTAACCATTTTTCTTATATTGAAGTTTGGTGATCGGTAGTTGCCATCACCCGAGGTTTTTTATGCCGGAGATCATACATTGATCAAGGGCTTTTTCCTCGTATAAATCCTCGTGTCACTTGCATATTTCTAACTAAAGTGATCCTTTACATTTTCAACTAACCAAGCATCATTCCCCGTTTACATAGAGTTTGGTTGTATTATCCTTGTGTGATTTTTGACCAAAACAATAGTCTAGTCATCACTCTCTTTATCTCAAACCATTTTGTCCGCAGGATCCTTATTGACGGAGGAAGCTCAGTAAATATTATCCAGCTTGATGTTCTGAAGAAGATGGGTATCCCTGAATCAGATATCACACCAAGATCCTCCGTACTTGTGGGATTCAGTGGCGAAACTAAGAAAACCCTGGGGGACATCAAACTCCCAATTTATGTGGAAGGATTACATAATTATCAAAAATTTTGTGTTATTGACTGTTTATCTTGTTGTAATGTTATCCTTGGCAGACCCTGGATACATGATATGAAGGCAGTCCCATCCACCTACCATCAATGTGTGAAGCTCCCTAGCCCATGGGGAATAATCAAGATCGACAGTGATCAGCAGGAGGCTAAGGATTGTTACACCTCGTCAATGAAACCAGCCTCGAAGCCAAGGGAGCAATAGCAATTACAGTATCCTCCAAGGGATGTCTTAGAGGCAAGAGAACAGGATGTGGACGAAATCCTTTTGGATCCTAATGATCCTGAATCAAAAATCTATATAGGATCAGGGATCCTTGGCAAGATGAAAGAAGACCTAGTATCCTTCCTCAAAAGAAGAAAGTCTACCTTTGCATGGAAACATGAGGATATGACAGGTATATCTAAGGATATTATAACTCATAAACTTGGCATTGACAGGTCAATCAAACCAATCCATCAAAAAAGGAGGAAGTTTGCACCGGAAAGAAATGCCATTATCCAGGAAGAAGTAGAAAGATTACTTCGAGCAGGTATGATTAGAGAGGTAAAATATCCAAAATGGCTAGCCAATGTGGTTGTTGTTCAAAAGAAAAACGGAAAGTGGAGGGTATGTGTCGATTTCACTGATCTAAATAAGGCATGTCCCAAGGATCCTTTCCCATTACCCCACATTGACTCCATGGTGGATGCAACGGCGGGTCATGAACTGTTAACCTTTATGGATGCATCATCTGGATTCCAACAAGTTCAGATGGAACCATCTGACCAGGAGGATACGGCTTTTATGACCCCAACAGGTTTATATTGTTATATTGCTATGCCCTTTGGATTAAGAAATGCAGGTGCAACATATCAAAGGCTGGTGAATATGATGTTCAAAGATCAAATTGGACAAACTATGGAAGTATACATAGACGATATGGTTGTGAAATCCAAGAAGGCTGAGGATCACCTAAGGGACTTGGAGGAAGCGTTTGATATCCTTGATAATTATAACATGAAGCTTAATCCTTCAAAATGTCACTTCGGTGTTAAAGCAGGCAAATTCTTAGGATATATGGTAACTCAGAGGGGCATTGAAGCAAGCCCGGAACAAATCAAAGCATTGGTGAATATCAAATCCTCTGCCAACGCTAAGGATGTGCAAAGGCTAACAGGCAGGATAGCAGCTCTAAACAGATTTATATCCAAATCCTCAGAAAGGTGTAAAGAATTCTATGACATCCTAAGAAAGAACAAGAAATTTGAGTGGACTGAAAAGCATGAGAATGCTTTACAAGCCCTCAAAGAATACATGTCCTCAGCTCCAGCATTGATGAAACCAGAAAAGGGAGATGTGTTATCCTTATATCTGGCGGTATCCTCAAAAGCAGTAAGTGCAGTCCTTGTTAAGGATCATGAGGGTACACAATATCCTGTCTATTATGTAAGTAAGAGTTTACTTGATGCTGAATCCAGGTATTCACACCTTGAAAAACTTATCCTTGCATTAATTATGGCATCTACTAAACTAAGACATTATTTTGAAACCCATGTTATTGTTGTTAGAACTAATTTCCCAATTAAGAATGTCCTCAGGAAACCAGAGATGTCCGGAAGAATGGCTAAGTGGGCAGTAAAGCTTAGTGCCCATGATATAAGATATGAGCCTAGAACAGCCATTAAATCTCAAGCACTAGCCGACTTTGTGGCTGATTTCAGTAGTGATCTACAAAAGGAAGCAGAATTGGAGGTCCAGCAGCTGGATGAGACCAAGGATCCTTGGGTACTACATACTGACGGATCCTCAAATGTCAAAGGCACAGGGCTTGGAATACTACTAAAATCGCCACAGGGGGACATAATACCCCATTCCGTAGCTTGTGAGTTCCAAGCCACTAATAATGAGGCTGAATATGAAGCCTTAATCGCTGGCTTACAAATTGCTAAGCATATGGGGATCAGGTATCTTGAGGTATATGTAGATTCATTGTTAATTACTAACCACTTTAATGGATCCTATGCTGTGAAAGGTGAAAAACTAACCAAATATCTAGAGATAGTCAAAGAATTGGCACTCTCCTTTGTTTCTTTCAGTTTGTCACAGGTACCAAGGGAGGAAAATACAGAAGCTGATGCATTGGCCAATCTAGGATCATCTTTGAAGATCCCAGAGAATATAAGTATCCCCATCATCCATATCCTGGCTCCTGCTATTGAAAAACAGGTGGCCATGGAAATAGAAGAGGATACTGCAATGATCCCTAGCGAGGATACTCAATCTTATTCAGGATCATGGATCTCACCAATCATGAGATACTTACAACACGGGGAGATTCCTATGGGAGAAAATCCTAGGGCTTTCAGGATTAAGGTATCTCAATTCACAATCTTAAATAATGTGTTATATAAGCGATCTCTTGCAGGACCATATTTAAGATGTATTGAGGATCCTGAAATTCAAGAAGTGTTAAAAGACTTCCATGAAGGAGATTGTGGAAACCACACTGGGGGCAGGGCATTGTTCTCAAGGATCCTTAGGAGAGGATACTACTGGCCAACTATGAAGAGGGATGCTGTGGAATATGCTAAGAAGTGTGATCCTTGTCAAAGACACAGCAATATCCTTCATCAGCCGGCTGAATTTCTACATCCTATACCATCCTCTTGGCCATTCATGAGATGGGGGATGGATATAGTTGGCAAGCTCCCTAAGGCACCTGGTGGAAAAGTATTCATGCTCGCCATGACTGACTACTTCTCCAAGTGGATAGAGGCCGATGCCTCTGCCCAAGTCAGAGAAAAGGAAGTGATATCCTTTATTAAAAGAAACATTATAACTAGATTTGGCATTCCTTCTGAAATTTTATGTGATAATGGTTCCCAATTTATTGGAAGCAGGACTACTAACTGTTAGGGCTGGATTTTTACTGTACGTGATCCTTACACGTGATCCTAACCAGTGATCCTTGTTTCTTTGGCAGACAGTGATCCTCAGCAGGACTTCAGGATCAGGATCATGGACCATTATAGGATCCTCATGCTAACAGTTACCTTCGTTTAATACAATGTTATTTTGCAGGAAATATCTAGCAGGATACGCTCTTAGCATCATAATCATGGGACGCGTCTTCACAATTATAGCATGAGCTTAATCGGAGATAGACGTTGCAAAGGATATGGAAACTTAGCTTGATTTATGGGCGGCAATTTAGGCTTGATTGTCTTTTATTTCTAAAGGGGTAATGAGCTGATTATTAGTCCTTTTACCTAAAATAGGTCACCTACACTTGTATAAATACCACTCTTCCTCATTTGGAAGAACACACAACACAATTCTCACACGCTTAGACACTCGAAACTATAGTGATCCTTGTTACTCAGCTCATTATCATCCGAAGTTGTAACTATATTTTTCTTATATTAAAGTTGGTGATCAGTAGTTTCCATCACCCGAGGTTTTTTATGCCGGAGATCATACATTGATCAAGGGCTTTTTCCTCGTATAAATCATTGTGTCTTTGCATATTTCTCACAAAAGTGATCCTTTACTTTTATAATTAACCAAGCATCATACCCCGTTTACATAAAGATTGGTGCTTCATTCATAAGAAAACTCTTTGTTCAAAGTCATTTCAAAGAATTACATGGCTTCATCATTGAAAAACATGTCCACGGCAATGTCTGCAGTCACCTCGTCTCAGAACACTCTGCCTCCTCCACCGGCAGGATCCCAGAAGAATGCTGAGAAGAGACAAACTCCTACTAACTCTAAACCTCCATCTCCTTCTGCTATGAATTCCTATATTCCCAGTACTAGTGATGTATTTACTTTGATTTTGCAGATGAAGGATCGTATGCAGCGGCAGGATGAAACTAACGATAGGATCCTCAGGGAAATTGGAGATCTCAAAAGACAAAAGAGAACGGCAGAGGATCATTCCCCACTGATGCCCAAATCCTTGAGCTTTGATACTCCAATGATCACTTCTCAGCCATCGGGAATTCCAGACGTGCAAATTGTGGGAGAATCAAGAGGATTGCACCTCGGATCGACAGCAATGACTCAGGCATCAAGCTCACACTTTCAACCGGCAGGATCCTATCCCCAGCATATGGGATCCTTCATGAATTCGGGAGCCCATCCGGGAACACAACAGCTTCAAGGATCCTACTTTGTTCCAGGATCATCCCAGGGTCAAGGATCCTTCTTTGTTCCAGGATCATCCCAGGGTCAAGGATCCTCCTTCGCTCCAGGATCCTTCCAGATACCAGGATCCTTCCAAATGCCAGGATCCCTAAAAAGTTTGCAAACAGGAAGTCTAGATGTCCATCAAGGGGACTTCATTCCAATGCAGACCATTGCTTCCACTAGTCCCTCCGTTATCCACGAATCCCAGCAATATGGATTCACTAACTTGAACTCAATGGGAGGTAACGCTTTAAATAATCATCTTACTACTAACCATGGATTCATGCAGGATACAGGTGTCAATCATGCTATGGCCAGGGGAATTGCAGAAGCTAAAAGATATGATCTCAAGTGTTCCAGGGGTAGTCAAGCCTATCCCAGAGATTGCAGATGGGAAGCCACAAGGTATCTCGCTTTGCACCACCAATTTGTGATGCAGAGGTGCCAAAAGGTTCCATATCCTACTATGAAGCTGTATTGATGGTACAACGGATCCAGAGGAGCACATAGCACAATACAGGGAGAGGATGGAGATCAATCCTATCCCGAAAAGCTGAAGGAAGCATGCCTATGTAAAGGATTTGGATCCACTTTACTGGATCAGCTCTTAAGTGGCTGCTAAGTCTTCCCCCTTACTCTATTTACTTCATTTTGCTAATTTAGTTAATTTATTCAATAACCAATTCTCTTGTAGTAG